>NC_134691.1:333071-417945 GCF_050947455.1 Rhinoderma darwinii | reverse complement strand
GTTATATTCTTGTATATAGGAGCAGTATTATTGTAGTTATATTCTTGTATATAGGGGCAGTATTATAGTAGTTATATTCTTGTATATAGGGGGCAGTATTATAGTAGTTATATTCTTGTATATAGGGAGAAGTATTATACTAGTTATATTCTTGTATATAGGGGGCAGTATTATAGTAGTTATAATCTTGTATATAGGGAGAAGTATTATACTAGTTATATTCTTGTATAGGGGGCAGTATTATAGTAGTTATATTCTTGTATATAGGGAGCTGTATTATACTAGTTATATTCTTGTATATAGGGGGCAGTATTATAGTAGTTATATTCTTGTATATAGGAGCAGTATTATAGTAGTTATATTCTTGTGTATAGGGGGCAGTATTATAGTAGTTATATTCTTGTATATAGGGGCAGTATTATAGTAGTAATATTCTATTATATAGGGGGCAGTATTATAGTAGTTATATTCTTGTATATAGGGCAGTATTATAGTAGTTATATTCTTGTATATAGGGGCAGTATTATAGTAGTTATATTCTTTTATATAGGGGGCAGTATTATAGTAGTTATATTCTTGTATATAGGAGCAGTATTATAGTAGTTATATTCCTGTATATAGGGGTAGTATTATAGTAGTTATATTCTTGTATATAGGGGCAGTATTATAGTAGGTATATTCTTGTATATAGGAGCAGTATTATTGTAGTTATATTCTTGTATATAGGGGCAGTATTATAGTAGTTATATTCTTGTATATAGGGGGCAGTATTATAGTAGTTATATTCTTGTATATAGGGAGAAGTATTATACTAGTTATATTCTTGTATAGGGGGCAGTATTATAGTAGTTATATTCTTGTATATAGGGAGCAGTATTATAGTAGTTATATTCTTGTATATAGGGAGCGGTATTATAGTAGTTATATTCTTGTATATAGGGGGCAGTATTATAGTAGTTATATTCTTGTATATAGGAGCAGTATTATAGTAGTTATATTCTTGTGTATAGGGGGCAGTATTATAGTAGTTATATTCTTGTATATAGGGGCAGTATTATAGTAGTAATATTCTATTATATAGGGGGCAGTATTATAGTAGTTATATTCTTGTATATAGGGCAGTATTATAGTAGTTATATTCTTGTATATAGGGGCAGTATTATAGTAGTTATATTCTTTTATATAGGGGGCAGTATTATAGTAGTATATTCTTGTATATAGGAGCAGTATTATAGTAGTTATATTCCTGTATATAGGGGTAGTATTATAGTAGTTATATTCTTGTATATAGGGGCAGTATTATAGTAGTTATATTCTTGTATATAGGAGCAGTATTATTGTAGTTATATTCTTGTATATAGGGGCAGTATTATAGTAGTTATATTCTTGTATATAGGGGGCAGTATTATAGTAGTTATATTCTTGTATATAGGGAGAAGTATTATACTAGTTATATTCTTGTATAGGCGGGCAGTATTATAGTAGTTATATTCTTGTATATAGGGAGCAGTATTATAGTAGTTATATTCTTGTATATAGGGAGCAGTATTATAGTAGTTATATTCTTGTATATAGGGGGCAGTATTATAGTAGTTATATTCTTGTATATAGGAGCAGTATTATAGTAGTTATATTCTTGTGTATAGGCGGCAGTATTATAGTAGTTATATTCTTGTATATAGGGCAGTATTATAGTAGTAATATTCTATTATATAGGGGGCAGTATTATAGTAGTTATATTCTTGTATATAGGAGCAGTATTATAGTAGTTATATTCTTGTATATAGGGCAGTATTATAGTAGTTATATTCTTGTATATAGGGGCAGTATTATAGTAGTTATATTATTTTATATAGGGGGCAGTATTATAGTAGTTATATTCCTTGTATATAGGAGCAGTATTATAGTAGTTATATTCCTGTATATAGGGGCAGTATATAGTAGTTATATTCTTGTATATAGGGGCAGTATTATAGTAGTTATATTCTTGTATATAGGGGGCAGTATTATAGTAGTTATATTCTTGTATATAGGGGCAGTATTATAGTAGTTATATTCTTGTATATAGGGGGCAGTATTATAGTAGTTATATTCTTGTATATAGGAGCAGTATTATTGTAGTTATATTCTTGTATATAGGGGCAGTATTATAGTAGTTTATTCTTGTATATAGGGGGCAGTATTATAGTAGTTATATTCTTGTATATAGGGAGAAGTATTATACTAGTTATATTCTTGTATAGGGGCAGTATTATAGTAGTTATATTCTTGTATATAGGGAGCAGTATTATAGTAGTTATATTCTTGTATATAGGGGGCAGTATTATAGTAGTTATATTCTTGTATATAGGGGCAGTATTATAGTAGTTATATTCTTGTATATAGGAGCAGTATTATTGTAGTTATATTCTTGTATATAGGGGCAGTATTATAGTAGTTATATTCTTGTATACTAGGGGGCAGTATTATAGTAGTTATATTCTTGTATATAGGGAGAAGTATTATACTAGTTATATTCTTGTATATAGGGGGCAGTATTATAGTAGTTTATATTCTTGTATATAGGGAGAAGTATTATACTAGTTATATTCTTGTATAGGGGGCAGTATTATAGTAGTTATATTCTTGTATATAGGGAGCTGTATTATACTAGTTATATTCTTGTATATAGGGGGCAGTATTATAGTAGTTATATTCTTGTATATAGGAGCAGTATTATAGTAGTTATATTCTTGTGTATAGGGGCAGTATTATAGTAGTTATATTCTTGTATATAGGGGCAGTATTATAGTAGTAATATTCTATTATATAGGGGGCAGTATTATAGTAGTTATATTCTTGTATATAGGGCAGTATTATAGTAGTTATATTCTTGTATATAGGGGCAGTATTATAGTAGTTATATTCTTTTATATAGGGGGCAGTATTATAGTAGTTATATTCTTGTATATAGGAGCAGTATTATAGTAGTTATATTCCTGTATATAGGGGTAGTATATAGTAGTTATATTCTTGTATATAGGGGCAGTATTATAGTAGTTATATTCTTGTATATAGGAGCAGTATTATTGTAGTATTCTTGTATATAGGGGCAGTATTATAGTAGTTATATTCTTGTATATAGGGGGCAGTATTATAGTAGTTATATTCTTGTATATAGGGAGAAGTATTATACTAGTTATATTCTTGTATAGGGGGCAGTATTATAGTAGTTATATTCTTGTATATAGGGAGCAGTATTATAGTAGTTATATTCTTGTATATAGGGAGCGGTATTATAGTAGTTATATTCTTGTATATAGGGGCAGTATTATAGTAGTTATATTCTTGTATATAGGAGCAGTATTATAGTAGTTATATTCTTGTGTATAGGCGGCAGTATTATAGTAGTTATATTCTTGTATATAGGGGCAGTATTATAGTAGTAATATTCTATTATATAGGAGCAGTATTATAGTAGTTATATTCTTGTATATAGGGCAGTATTATAGTAGTTATATTCTTGTATATAGGGGCAGTATTATAGTAGTTATATTCTTTTATATAGGGGCAGTATTATAGTAGTTATATTCTTGTATATAGGAGCAGTATTATAGTAGTTATATTCCTGTATATAGGGGCAGTATTATAGTAGTTATATTCTTGTATATAGGGGCAGTATTATAGTAGTTATATTCTTGTATATAGGAGCAGTATTATTGTAGTTATATTCTTGTATATAGGGGCAGTATTATAGTAGTTATATTCTTGTATATAGGGGGCAGTATTATAGTAGTTATATTCTTGTATATAGGGAGAAGTATTATACTAGTTATATTCTTGTATAGGGGCAATATTATAGTAGTTATATTCTTGTATATAGGGAGCAGTATTATAGTAGTTATATTCTTGTAATATAGGGGCAGTATTATAGTAGTTATATTCTTGTATATAGGAGCAGTATTATAGTAGTTATATTCTTGTGTATAGGGGGCAGTATTATTGTAGTTATATTCTTGTGTATAGAGCAGTATTATATTAGTTATATTCTTGTATATAGGAGCAGTATTATAGTAGTTATATTCTTGTATATAGGGAGTAGTATTATAGTAGTTAGATTCTTGTATATAGGGGCAGTATTATAGTAGTTTATATTCTTGTATATAGGGGCAGTATTATAGTAGTTATATTCTTGTATATAGGAGCAGTATTATAGTAGTTATATTCTTGTATATAGGAGCAGTATTATAGTAGTTATATTCTTGTATATAGGAGCAGTATTATAGTAGTTATATTCTTGTATATAGGAGCAGTATTATAGTAGTTATATTCTTGTATAGGGGGCAGTATTATAGTAGTTATATTCTTGTATATAGGGAGCTGTATTATACTAGTTATATTCTTGTATATAGGGGGCAGTATTATAGTAGTTATATTCTTGTATATAGGAGCAGTATTATAGTAGTTATATTCTTGTGTATAGGGGGCAGTATTATAGTAGTTATATTCTTGTATATAGGGCAGTATTATAGTAGTAATATTCTATTATATAGGGGGCAGTATTATAGTAGTTAGATTCTTGTATATAGGGCAGTATTATAGTAGTTATATTCTTGTATATAGGGGCAGTATTATAGTAGTTATATTCTTTTATATAGGGGGCAGTATTATAGTAGTTATATTCTTGTATATAGGAGCAGTATTATAGTAGTTATATTCCTGTATATAGGGGTAGTATTATAGTAGTTATATTCTTGTAATAGGGGCAGTATTATAGTAGTTATATTCTTGTATATAGGAGCAGTATTATTGTAGTTATATTCTTGTATATAGGGGCAGTATTATAGTAGTTATATTCTTGTATATAGGGGCAGTATTATAGTAGTTATATTCTTGTATATAGGGAGAAGTATTATACTAGTTATATTCTTGTATAGGGGGCAGTATTATAGTAGTTATATTCTTGTATATAGGGAGCAGTATTATAGTAGTTATATTCTTGTATATAGGGAGCAGTATTATAGTAGTTATATTCTTGTATATAGGGGGCAGTATTATAGTAGTTATATTCTTGTATATAGGAGCAGTATTATAGTAGTTATATTTTTGTGTATAGGCGGCAGTATTATAGTAGTTATATTCTTGTATATAGGGGCAGTATTATAGTAGTAATATTCTATTATATAGGGGGCAGTATTATAGTAGTTATATTCTTGTATATAGGAGCAGTATTATAGTAGTTATATTCTTGTATATAGGGCAGTATTATAGTAGTTATATTCTTGTATATAGGGGCAGTATTATAGTAGTTATATTCTTTTATATAGGGGGCAGTATTATAGTAGTTATATTCTTGTATATAGGAGCAGTATTATAGTAGTTATATTCCTGTATATAGGGGCAGTATTATAGTAGTTATATTTCTTGTATATAGGGGCAGTATTATAGTAGTGTATATTCTTGTATATAGGAGCAGTATTATTGTAGTTATATTCTTGTATATAGGGGCAGTATTATAGTAGTTATATTCTTGTATATAGGGGCAGTATTATTGTAGTTATATTCTTGTATATAGGGAGAAGTATTATACTAGTTATATTCTTGTATAGGGGGCAATATTATAGTAGTTATATTCTTGTATATAGGGAGCAGTATTATAGTAGTTATATTCTTGTATATAGGGAGCAGTATTATAGTAGTTATATTCTTGTATATAGGGGCAGTATTATAGTAGTTATATTCTTGTATATAGGAGCAGTATTATAGTAGTTATATTCTTGTGTATAGGGGGCAGTATTATTGTAGTTATATTCTTGTGTATAGGAGCAGTATTATAGTAGTTATATTCTTGTATATAGGAGCAGTATTATAGTAGTTATATTCTTGTATATAGGGAGTAGTATATAGTATTATATTCTTGTATATAGGGGGCAGTATTATAGTAGTTTTTCTTGTATATAGGGGCAGTATTATAGTAGTTATATTCTTGTATATAGGAGCAGTATTATAGTAGTTATATTCTTGTATATAGGAGCAGTATTATAGTAGTTATATTCTTGTATATAGGAGCAGTATTATAGTAGTTATATTCTTGTATATAGGAGCAGTATTATAGTAGTTATATTCTTGTATATAGGAGCAGTATTATAGTAGTTATATTCTTGTATATAGGAGCAGTATTATAGTAGTTATATTCTTGTATATAGGAGCAGTATTATAGTAGTTATATTCTTGTATATAGGGTACAGTGTGAATGTAGTTATATTTTTGTGCATACGGGGCGGTAATATGGTGGATACGTTCCTTTAACTTACCCGACTTCTTTTTCAGTATATATAAAGTGCATTATACCAGGTAGTGACACGGAGTACAGCCCCCACCATCCCCGATAGTCAAAATTATTTAACATCTGACGCAAGTAACATTAAAACTAAAAGTTCTTTTTAATGATAATAACGATTGGTTTTGTACTTTGAACCAAGACCTATTTGACGACTAGAATAATATACTTGCTTTCTTCTAAAAGCAGCGCCACACCTTTCCATTGGTTGTTTGTGGTATTGCAAGTCAGCCCCAATCACTTTAATGGAACTGAACTTTCATACAAGACACAAGTCATGGTCGGGTGCGGTGCCGGGTCTCGAGGAAAGCTTCCATGTTTTTCTAATAGTTTGGTACTTTCCATATAGTGAGACTTGTGCTGCTGCTTCTGCTCGTTTCCTTCCGCAGTGTCCCCTTGTGTTGTGTTATCTCTTCCTCTAGATCTCCGCTGCCTCTTTCTTCACTTTTCTTAATCTCTCCGTTTTCTCTCTTCCTGACATTGAGAAATTAGAGCCATATGTAATGATCATTGTAATTGTTCTCGTGAAGGTCGTCTTATTAGTGGATATAGTAATAGTATTGGAATGGATTCCCTGGTACTGAAGAGCGGGTGAAGAACTTCTCCGCAGGGATTCGAACATTTCTATTTTTGCTATTTTCTAGCTGCAACTGTTAAATATTCTTAGTAAAATCCCATAATACTCCGGTAGAATGATATAAATATAAAGGGTCAATACTCGGCAGAGTGAAGATTATTGACACGTCCTGTTATTCATTGTGCTGACTCTTCGCTGCTGTGTTCACCTTCCATTAGAAAGCTTCATATAAATCAGGGTTTCCTGTCGATCACCACAAATATGACCACCGAGGAGTGTCTTCAATATCTACAGCTCCTACTATGGGATGATGTGAAGCCTTCATGAGTTACAGCGACTCACGGGATGAAGATGCTTCAGTAGTATACGGCGCAAGATGTCCAATGGAACGCCAGTCTCGTTGTCCTTGTGTCGTGTTGTCATCTATAAGACGTTGACCGTGTGTAGATGAGATGACCGTTCATGACTGAGGTTGACATCGGCCAAGAAGTGAACAAATGAAGTTCTGGAGATTCTCTGCTTTATCTTCTTGTATATAGATGAGGTCCATCTTATGGCAGTCGTCTCTAGGTCCAGATGGAAACCTTTTTAAGAGAATCGGCACTTAAAGGGATTGTCTTGTTAATACAACCGCTATCCACCAGGACAATTTGGCACTCGTGAGGCGTTCATGTATTACATCTGAATGGCCGCCATATCATAATACATTTCACTTGTAGCTGCCGGACAGGGCTTCCCCTGACAACATTATCTGTGTGCCAGAAATCAAACCGGCAGCGATCAGCTGATCGCTGTGGCGGCTCCTATGTGATCGAGGTGGTCTCTGATGGGACACCCACTTTAGGGTCAATTTCAGAGGAAGCCAATTATCTTATCTTTATTTTTTTGGAGTGTGGGATGAAACTGGAAAAAGCAGAAGAAACTGAAGAGGAAACGGGAAGAGCGTACAAACTACAGAGATGATATTCTTGGTCGGATTCGAGCCCAGGACCCCAATGTTGCAAGGCAATAGATCTGTCCACTGACCCCGCGTGCTGCCCAAATAGATTAACGAGGACGCTATTTTACGGAGTCGTTTCATACACGTCTACTAGGTTTCGTCTCGTGATGAGTGGATGAAGTCATTTTCGGATCGGATTTGATGGACTGCATTTTTTTCTAGCGCTCCCGAAAGGCGAGGGATGACCCCAGTAGACTTGTATCAGTCAATGATCCCTTCACAATTAGATTTACTCCAGTTTATTCTGCTGATAATGTTCGTACCCAACAGAGAACACGTCTTACTGGAGAGGACACGACCTGGAGACTTTATACGAGCGCTGAGATTGTGAAGTTAATTGGTTATACAGCGGGATTAAGGAGCTAATAACAGAGAAAGCAGAAAAATGCTAATTGCTTCAAATGAAATGGAGAGATGTAGCCGGTATTCTGCGGATTTATTGTCCCTCAGCGTCTCGCTCTCTGGGCTAGAGAGGAGTTCAGCGGAATGTGAGCAGAGGTCGTACGGCGACGTCACAACAATGGTTCCTGGTGCTGCTGCAGAACCTCTTTAATACAGAGAGTTATACTGTGGTGTTTGCTGGATACCTCACTTGGGTATTTAGTTTATTGAGATCTTTAGGTCTATAATAGGATTGTGACGTGACATCACTTCTACGCTCTGCCTAATAATATTCAGACTTTCCGTTATTTCGTCTTGCCCCTCTGGTGGGCTGTGTACAGCGTCATTGGCGCCCTCTGTAAGACTCAATATAACCGGTGCCGTCCATTATGAGCTGCCGTCCAGGGACAAATCTTTTTGAAATTTTTATGTTGACCTTTTGGTGTATAATATTTTTTTCTTGCTGGGACATGTAATAGAACGACGTTGACGAAATCCGGTAATTACCACCAGTGGTGCCGCTCCGTGTTGTACTGAAGAGCCAAGGGACACAATATGCACAAGGGAATGTCGAAAATTAGTATGGATTTTCCATTCCCAGAAACAGCCACATGCCATACCTGTGCTAATCGGTGGCGCACATAAGGGGGTACCGGATATTTTAGGGGTGCATAGACATGAGATGTGTTTCCGGCAGTTCTTTCTGCCCTTTCCTGGTGTAGTCGGAGGCTCTGGATGATTTCGGCACTGCTTGTCCCCCTCCTGTCAGCAGACACGTGGCCAGCAGTAAGAGCAGTTTAACATTACTGACTCTTCCCAATGAAGAGCTCTGACACTGGGGTCAGGGAATGTTATATTTCTCTTTTATTAGGGGGCAGGAGGGAGCCGTCATGTCACATCTGGCGCTCTGCTACAAGCCCATTACTGACACTTCCAGCTTCCTCACATACGTTTCCTTATATCTGACATGTGAAGCTATAAAGGGGAATTGTGATGGACTACCGGATGCCATTAAACGTCACCAGAGCCCTTTTTCCTTCTGTGACTCTGTTTATTACCTCTGCGACACTTCCATAAAGGACTTCTTCAACATTGCGGCTTCATGAGCGGCTGACAGAAGCCGTGGGGACTCGCTTGGTTTCATCATATGCAAATACCACCTTAGGGAATATGAAGGGGCACCATCCATGAGACAGGGTGGGCACTTTTTTTCTGGGTCAGCGCTCTTCACTAACTGCAGGGGGCAGGATTTTTACAGATCAGGCATCCACACTGTCCCAGAAGACCAATCAGTAACCGATCCTCCTACCGGGGTCAGTTCACACAGAGTTTTTTGACAAGTGTTTTGATACGGAAACCGCATAGAAAAATGTGCCAAAAAACGGCCAAAAATGCCTCCCATTGCCCTATTTTCGGACGTTTACGTCTCTGACCTCCCATTGACATCAATGGGAGGCAGAGAAAGTGTATTCCTCTGCAATTTTTGCCCACGGCGCTCAATCGCCGCGGGCAAAAAACGCCGCGGAAATTCCAAGCGGAATTTTGAGGCAGATTGTCTGCCTGCAAAAAACTATGTGTGAACCCGGCCTTGAACGTCCTTCTGGAGGCTGCTCACAGTGGAGGGAGCAGCGGGAGACAGATAAGGGTTTTGTGCTATAAGGGTGGCACTGTGGGCCCTACTTGAGTATAATTCATATGGTCTTGACCGGAAGTGATAAAGATTGTGTGATCTGAGTATTTAAGGATGGGGCTTATAGCTGAAAACACTCCATCTGGTTATATAGACTAAATGGCCAAAAGTTTGTGGAGACCGCGCCTAATTATTGAATACAGTCGTTTGAGCCACAACCATTGCAGAAAATGGGTGCATAAAAAGCAAGCACACAGTCACCTGTAAGTCATGTTATCTGCTAGATCTGCCCCAGTCACTTGTAAGGGCTATTATGATCTGCTATCTCTGCCCCTGGCACCTGTAATTGTTATTATTATCTACTAGATCTGCCCCGGTTACCTGTAAGTGTTATAATTATCTGCTAGATCTGCCTCTGGCACCTGTAAGTGTTATTATTATCTGCTAGATCTGCCCTGGTCCACCTGTAAGTGTTATTATTATCTGCTAGATCTGCCCAGGTCACCTGTAAGTGTTATTATTATCTGCTAGATCTGCCCTGGTCCACCTGTAAGTGTTATTATTATCTGCTAGATCTGCCCTGGTCACCTGTAAGTGTTATTATTATCTGCTAGATCTGCCCAGTGACCTGTAAGTGTTATAATTATCTGCTAGATCTGCCCTGGTCACCAGTAAGTGTTATTATTATCTGCTATCTCTGCCCCGATCACCTGTAAGTGTTATTATTATCTGCTATCTCTGCCCGGTCACCTGTAAGTGTTATTATTATCTGCTATCTCTGCCCCTGGCACCTGTAAGTGTTATTATTATCTGCTAGATCTGCCCCGGTCACCAGTAAGTGTTATTATTATCTGCTAGATCTGCCCCGGTCACCTGTAAGTGTTATTATTATCTACTATCTCTGCCCCTGGCACCTGTAAATGTTATTATTATCTGATCTGCCCCGGTCACCTGTAAGTGTGAGGGTATGTGCACACGATATCGACAATTACGGCTGAAATTACGGAGCTGTTTTCAGGAGAAAACAGCTCCTGCATTTCAGACGTAATTGCTCGTACTCGCGTTTTGCGAGGCGTCAATTACGGCCGTAATTTGGAGCTGTTCTTCATTGGAGTCAATGAAAAACGGCTCAAATTACGTCCCAAGAAGTGTCCTGCACTTCTTTTGACAGCGACTTGTAAAATGACAGGTCGTCGGCACAATACGTCGGCAAACCCATTGAAATGAATGGGCAGATGTTTGCCGGCGTTTTTGAGCCGTGTTTTCAGGCGTAATTCGAGGCGTAAAACGCCTCCAATACGTCTGAAAATAGGTCGTGTGAACCCAGCCTTAGAGTATGTGCACACACACTAATTACGTCCGTAATTGACGGACGTATTTCGGCCACAAGTACCGGACCGAACACACTGCAGGGAGCCGGGCTCCTAGCATCATACTTATGTACGATGCTAGGAGTCCCTGCCTCGCTGCAGGACAACTATCACGTACTGAAAACATGATTACAGTACGGGACAGTTGTCCTGCAGCGAGGCAGGGACTCCTAGCATCGTACATAAGTATGATGCTAGGAGCCCGGCTCCCTGCACTGTGTTCGGTCCGGGACTTGCGGCCGAAATACGTCCGTCAATTACGGACGTAATTAAGTGTGTGTGCACATACCCTTATTATCTGATCTGCCCCGGTCACCTGTAAGTGTTGTTATTATTATCTGCTAGATCTACCCCGGTCACCTGTAAGTGTTGTTGTCTAGTGGAAACGTCTAGAAGTAACTTCAGCTCTGCTATGAAGCCGTAGTCCATGTAACGCACAGAGCGGGGCCGTCCTGAGGTGCGGTTTGTTTTATTTTGATTGACTTTCCTCCGTTCTATCAGTTACTACAGAGCTCCACACTGTCTCTGAAAGTGACATCACCAGGACTGTGTGGCAAGAGCTTCATTGAATGGGTTTCTATGGTCACTGCACACAAGCCTAAGATCACCCTGCACAATGCCAGGTGGTGGCAGGAGTGGTGTAAAGTGCGCCGACTCTGGAGCAGCGTATTCCCTGATGGAGGAATCTGGGTTTGGCGGACACCAGGAGGACACTACCTATCGGAATTGCATAGTGACTACTGTGACATCTGGTGGAGTGGCTGCACAGAGCCCTGAACCCCATACAACATCTTTGGGATGAATTAAAGGGTTCACTATGCATCCCAGCAGGGGTGACTCCACTCTTGTAACTCCCCATTTAGATACACAAACAGCATTTATAATTATACAAAAATTTCCTCCAGACCATCGGGTTCATTCATCTCCATTTTGAGGATCCGTTACAACTTTTTGTGTTTTAGCTTTATATATATATATACATACACGTATTCAATGTTTTCCTTTGTGTTTAGATGGATTAAGTTGGATCTAATATTTCCCATCTGAGTTCCCACGAGTTATCTCGATCTCCTATACAGGTGATAAATGCTGGATGACAATGACAACTACTAGCAGCCAACGCTACAGTGCCCATGAGTGTTGTCAGGGGGCCTTAATGGAAAATAAATTGTAAAGTTGCATTCGCTCTCTCCTGCTTCCACTCTTTCTGGGTAAGTGTCAGTTTTTACTGTAGTTCTTGCATTCTATTCATGAACCAGGAAGCTCAGCATGAACAGTCGGAGTCCTGCTGCAGTGCCGGAGACTGGAGGGAGAAAAAAAAGGAAAAAGTTCATGTAAATGGTAAGAAAAAAAAGCAAATGATAAAATAAAACCCCTGTTTGTCGTCGGTGGCTGTGATCTAGGAGGGGTTCCTACATATTGGGGCTCCATATTTCGCCATCCTCCACCACACTAAGAGTTAATGGTAATAAATACGTCCGGGCAGGATATTGATGAGAGGAGCGAGTAATTGTCAATTTCTGATGACGGTCGGTGGAGCTTCTGTAACCTCATCCATCATGGAGCCTCGTGCAGAATCTATACTTAGCGGCAGTGCAGGGGTTAATAGGAACTATTACCGGCTGCTGGATTTACACACTAAAAGCTCCAGCAATCGATGCGGAGTATGGATAATTGATCGACTTGTAATTGGTGGAGTTGAGTCCAGGATCAGTGTCTCATAGTGATGAATCTCCTGGGCCGTCCATCTATCCTGCATATTATACAGAACCCTCTGCTGCATCATCATCATCATCTCTCAGGGTCAGGGATGATGAGGATACTACTCCGCCCAGAATTCATCACTTTCTGATTACCCGCATGGTTTACCTTGCAGCAATCTTCTAGATTAAACAACCCGGGATCCATGAACCTCACATCTCCAGTCACTGACACTAAAAATAAAAGTCAGGTAGTCACAGCTCCGCCCATAGTAACAGAATGGCTCCCCATGGGTCTCTATAATGCTGGGGATACAATGTAATGTACCCTGTGTCTGCAGGAGGTGGGCCCTGACAGGCACCGGGAGACAGACGGCGAGCTGTGTAATTGTAGAGACGGGAGCCAGAGGTTACGAGAAGGTGGAGCAGGCTGCGGTGCAACAAGTCTCCCTGTGGCTCATAGTGCTCATAGTGCCAGTGAGGGACGGTGGAATCCAACAACCACTCGGGGCGTAGCCCAACCTTGGTGGGCCAGTTGGCGAATCTCACAGTCTCTATTGTTCAACTGCTTCATCTACTACGATCACCATCATCCATTCCACCCAAAGGCTCAATGCACACGAATCCGCAGCGTAATACAGAACCAGCACAGTCAATGAGATTGCCGGAAATATCATGTCGGGACGGAAATTGACCTGCGGTGCATTTTTCTATCTATCTATCCTATCTATCCTATCTATCCTATCTATCTATCTATCTATCTATCTATCTATCTATCTATCTATCTATCTATCTATCTATCTATCTATCTATCTATCTATCTCATATCTATCTATCTATCTATCTATCTATCTATCTATCTATCTATCTATCTATCTATCTATCTATCTATCTATCTATCTATCTATCTATCTCATATCTATCTATCTAGCTAGCTATCTATCTATCTATCTCATATCTATCCTATCTATCTATCTATCTATCTATCTATCTATCTATCTATCTATCTATCTATCTATCTATCTATCTATCTATCTATCTATCTATCTATCTATCTATCTATCTCTCCTATTAAGCTGTGTGAACAGATCTTGATCAGAACAGAGGTTTTCAGCCTCTGGGTGTAAACAAGAATGTTTATAGTCACTGACAACAAGCAGAGGATTAAGCTTAAAACTGAAAAAGTGTAAATCAAAACAGCCTGGATAGCACAGACCCGCAAGTGGCTCCTATTATGCATCATCAGGAAAACCAGTGACTCGATCTGCTACCACTCAGGCTGGTAGGCTGAGGAGTGGGAGAACCTATCACAGCCTGGCCAGACGGTTCTAGCTCCCGCCCTCGGTCTATTTATACCTTCATTTGATTCTTGCCTTTGCCTGTGATTCTCTCTTGTTTCCTGGCTCTGCTGTTCCAGCTATTACTATTGACCTCTGCTTCGTATTGACCCTGGCTTTACTGACTACGCTCCTGCTCTGCGAGGTTTGGTACCTCGTACACTCCTGGTGTTAAGGATCTGCCAGACTCAGCTTCTGTGTCTACGCCCATAGGTAATCAGTCTGCACCTGCTTCTATGTCTGTGAGACTGACTCCATCTTCCACCACTCAGGATGGCAGGCTTAGGAGTGGGAGAGCCTATCACAGCCTGGCCAGACGGAGCTAGCTCCCGCCCTCTGTCTATTTATACCTGCCTTTCCTGTTCCTCCTTTGCTTGTGAATCTTCTCTGTTGGTTTCCTGGCCCTGCTGCAGCTTCTTGTACCATTGTCCTTGCTTCATATTGACCCCGGCTTGCTGACTACTCTTCTGCTCTGCGTTTGGCACCTCGTACTCTCCTGCTTTGACTCGGCTCGTTCACAACTCTTGTTGCTCACGGTGTTGCCGTGGGCAACTGCCCCATTTCCCTGGCTTCTGTGTACCCTTGTCTGTTTGTCTGTCGTGCACTTATTGAGTGTAGGGACCATCGCCCAGTTGTACCCCGTCGCCTAGGACGGGTCGTTGCAAGTAGGCACGGACTGAGTGGCGGGTAGATTAGGGCTCACCTGTCTGTCTCCCTACCCCGTCATTACAGATGGCTTTAGAGGAACACACTGGGCAAAACTGATGCGCTGTGTTATGTCTGGCGCAGGAGCTGAGGGGGCGGAGCATGACACAGGGATTCAAGGACACCGAAGAGAGAATCTGTGTCATGCTCCGCCTCTCAGGTCCTCCACCAGACATTACACAGCGCATCAGTTTTGCCCAGATAGTACAATAAGGTAATTTTTTTTTTTTTTTTTTTACAGAGGCCTGACTCCGGTTAATGGCAGAAATTCACTTTGAGTTTTTTGGCGCTCCTTTTGACTCGGAAACCGCGTCGGAAACGCGCCAAAAAATGGCCGAAAACGCCTCCCATTGGTTTTAAAGGGAGGCGGTGGCGTTTTTCCCGCGATCGGAAAAAAACGTTTGCGGGAAAAAGAAGCATCATGCCCCCATCTTCGGGTGTTTCTGTCTCTGACCTCCCATTGACATCAATGGGAGGTCAGAGAAAGCGGCATTTGTAGCGTTTCTGCCTGCGGCGCTCAATGGCTGCTGCGAAAAAGGCGCAATGAGAGTGCAGGTAGGTCAAAATCTACCTCAAAATTCCTGAAGAAATTTTGAGTGAGATTTTTCTGCCTGCAAAAAAAAACTCAGTGTGAACAGGGCCTAAGGTTTGCTTTCTCCCTGCCGCACGCCTGCAGTTGTAGTTTTCTCAGTGCGGCCATCTATAATCCTACTTGTCTGTCACTTGATGAGGCTCGGAGCCTGCGGACACCTGTACGAGTGACACTTGCCCCAGGTGTCAGAGAAGGAGCAGAACATGTCGCAGTTTATCACAGAAACCTTATACCCTGTGTCATTCTGTGCCCTGCTGCCAGCCAATCAGCAGCTGGCGTTACCCGAGCCGTAATTAGCTCATGGAGAATAGGACACCCCTCGCTGTAAGGTGGCATGATCTGGTGATGTTGGGGAGACCTGTCAGGGGCTGCATTCCCCTCCGGAGGTGTTTATAGAACATTCCATTCCTCTCATTTCTTTAGGGGTCTCCAGTTTCTTCAGTGTTTAAACAACAATCTAAATGTAAACCCTCATAAAAATCTATTGGATTGTTCCTGTCACCTCTTCTTACCTACGGGTAGAGCTGGCGGGCTTTGGGTCTTGACATAATTGACTTGTGGACTGGGTGTTGGCGGCAGGTGTGGACCGGTCAGCGTCGGACCAGGTAGAACGGTATCACGTGGCAGAAAAGACCAGACGCTCGCACGTTTTGAGTCGTGTCCTTTCTCATATTTATTGGCACTATAAAAGGGGTTGCATATTTTTTCTGGCTTCTTGACAGTAATTGCTTCCTACGCATACAGATTTGTATACAGCGAGTTATTAGTATACAGCTCAGTCGGTCAGCGTACGTCTCATGGTGGAGTATTACGGAGGGAGCGTTCCGTAATGGCAGTAACTTCCCGTCAGGGAGAATCCTCTTCATTGGTGACTGTTGACTACAATGCAGACGTAATAGTGAAGTGACTTATGTACAATGCAGAGGACTGGGTCACGTGACTAATGTACAATGCAGAGGACTGGGTCACGTGACTAATGTACAATGCAGAGGACTGGGTCATGTGACTAATATACAATGCAGAGGACTGGGTCACGTGACTGATGTACAATGCAGAGGACTGGGTCACGTAACTAATGTACAATGCAGAGGACTGGGTCACGTGACTGATGTACAATGCAGAGGACTGGGTCACGTAACTAATGTACAATACAGAAGACTTGGGTCATGTGACTAATGTGCAATGCAGAGGACCGGTAGGACTGGTTCCCGTGACTGACCTGCAATGTAGAGGACCTGGGCTACATGACTAATGTACAATGCAGAGGATTTGTATCACATGACTTATATACAATGCAGAAGACTGAGTCACATGACTAATATACAAGGCAGAGGACTTCGGTCAAGTGACTATTATTTAATGTAGAGGTCTCAATAACGTGACCAATTTACAATGCCTAGGTCCCGGTCACGTTACTTATATACAGCGCAGAGATGTTGAACATGTGACCAATACACAATGGAGAGTTCACATGGTCAGGGGACATATCCAATGCATAAGTGATTGTGAAGTGACTAATATACAATGTAGAAGTCAATCCTTGCAGTGTATAAATGGTGCTAGCCACTGGTACCTCCGCATTCTTACTATTCATATGAGTAACGGACATTGAGCCACTTATCTTCAGAGCAGGGATTCCGAATATGATGGTGCAGGTGTAATATCCATATCTGACGCCAAGTATATCAGTGCTATATCAGACAAGAACAAATATACTTGGCACCAGCCTGGTAACATTTGGTATCTGATGGAATATTATACTTGCCACTGACACTGACAAACTTGGCATTAGACACTGACTGTTATACTTGGTATTAGGCACTAGTGTTCTAATTGGCACCAGCCTTTAATGCTTGGTATCATTCATGAATAATTACAATTGGCAGCAGCATTATCACAATTGTTATCAGAAATGGAATGACGGTGCTGGTGCCAAGTATAATGTTGTTTGTCTGACCACAATTGTGACAGTACTGTTACTGTAATGATGGGGGTAAGGAAACAGACAAGTGAGCCCTAATCTACCCGCCACTCAGTCCCTGCCTACTTGCAACGACCCGCCCTAGGCGACGGGGTACAACTGGGCGACGGTCCCTACGCTCAATAAGTGCACGACAGACAAACAGACAAGGGTACACAGAAGCAAGGGAAAAGGGGCAGTTGCCCACGGCAACACCGTGAGCAACAAGAGTGGTGAACGAGCCGAGTCAAACCAGGAGTACACGAGGTACCAAACGCAGAGCAGGAGAGTAGTCAGCAAGCCGAGTCAAACCAGGAATGTACGAGGTACCAAACGCAGAGCAGGAGAGTAGTCAGTAAGCCAGGGTCAATATGAAGCAGGGACAAGTAGTTCAAGAAGCTGCAGCAGGGCCAGGAAACCAACAGAGCAGAATCACAAGCAAAGGAGGAACAGGAAAGGCAGGTATAAATAGAGGGTGGGAGCTAGCTCCGTCTGGCCAGGCTGTGATAGGCTCTCCCACTCCTAAGCCTGCACCCTGAGTGGTGGAAGATGGAGTCAGTCTCACAGACATAGAAGCAGGTGCAGACTGATTACCTATGGGCGTAGATACAGAAGCTGTGCCTGGCAGATCCTTAACAGTTACCATATATTATTATCCCTATATTATACTAAGGATAACACAGCTGGCACCATATATTATTATCCCTATATTATACTAAGGATAACAGAGCTGGCACCATATATAATTATCCATGTATAATTCCAGGGATTAAACAGCTAACGCCATATATAATAATTACCTATATATGGTTCCAAGGATTACACAGCTTGTACCAAATTAATTTATCCTTTTATGACACCAGGAATAACACAGCAGGTACCATCCATGTATGATGCCAAGGATAAAACAGCTGGTATTTTAGAAAATTATCCATGTATGATACCAGGAATAACACAACTTGCTCCATATATAATTATCCATGTATGATGCCAAGGATAACACAACTGGCACCATATATAATTATCCATGTATGATGCCAAGGATAACACAACTGGCACATATATAATTATCCATGTATGATGCCAAGTATAACACAACTGGCACCATATATAATTATCCATGTATGATGCCAAGGATAACACAACTGGCACATATATAATTATCCATGTGTGATGCCAAGTATAACACAACTGGCACATATATAATTATCCATGTATGATACCAGAAATAACACAACTTGCTCCATATATAATTATCCATGTATGATGCCAAGGATAACACAACTGTCACCATATATAATTATCCATGTATGATGCCAAGGATAACACAACTGGCACCATATATAATTATCCATGTATGATGCCAAGGATAACACAACTGGCACATATATAATTATCCATGTATGATGCCAAGTATAACACAACTGGCACATATATAATTATCCATGTATGATGCCAAGTATAACACAACTGGCACCATATATAATTATCCATGTATGATGCCAAGGATAACACAACTGGCACCATATATAATTATCCATGTATGATGCCAAGTATAACACAACTGGCACATATATAATTAAATAAATACATATTTGTTCGTTTTTTTTTAACCAAAACAAAACATTTCAGCACTAGACAGACCCCATTCTGAACCGTTCCAAGTCCTCGTCTCCATGCCCCCCGTCCTCCTTCCCATGTTGTCTATATTTGTATGAATGATGTTAGTGTTAGATACTCAGAGCCTGCAACTGGTTATGTCACTCTCCCGGCAGTGAGTAAACCCAGAGCCTCCGAGCACTTGCCCCCTGTTGCAGCAGGCACCGAGAATGGCACCTGAGGAATGCAGTCCAAATATATCCGCCTGCCGGAGTGAGTGTGGCACAGAACCCCTGGATGCCGTCGTCCTCTCCTAATCCTTTAATGTCTCATTTCCATGCCTGTAAGGACAGCTGCCGGGGACGGTCAGGGAATGCTATTGACCCTGAGCTTCTGGCATTGTGGATTTGGGACAAGGCAGGAGGAGGGGGGTGCAGGAGATGGGACTCCTCAAACTGTCCTTCAGGGGGTGTCACGCACTGTGCAAGCAGATACCAGAACTTTGTGTTAATCCACTCAATTAAATCCTATAGATCCACTTGCTGCTGGTTCTAAAATAGCTGCTGGCGTCTCCTCGTACAACCCCGGCTCCAGGTGCTCTTATGTTAACTCCTCTGGAAACTTGCCGGGTTTTGTGCATTTAAGATCCTTCTCCGCGCCGCTGATCCCAAAACCAGATAAACAACATGGAGAATAAATGTTGGGTCCGAGAGGAAAAAAACAACTTGAATGTTTTGCTTTTTGGAACATTAATTGGGGCAATGGTCGCTCACCAGAGAACGGTCAGAAAAAAATCAGTTCTAATCCTACAACTGATAAACTGATATGAAGATCAAAATTGGCCTCGCATTATAGTGTGGATTTTGGCATCCAGGACAGAAGGGTCTGGGGTAGGTCGCCCATTCCACCCGCTTTCTATCACGCTCCGGCCAGTTCTGGTTTGCTATCAATGCCGTTTCTCTGAAGTCCGGCACAGGTTCTACCACCCAAGAACAAAAGAGAAGCGGCCAACCAGAGCTGGACCCCTCTCTCCAAGGGTCCCATAGCAGCCGTATGCACACCTTTGCCATTGTGTATCCAGGGTTGCCTTACCTTACCGCCATTTTTACAAAGCAGGAGCCACCAGGATCCAATAATTGTGGGGGATTACTTCCGAAAAAATATTTACCCCTTTCCTCAATTATTGCAAATTGTATACACAATGAAATGTTAGGCAGAGGAATCACATAGCACCCAAATCACTGTGTGTAAAGGTAGCAGCCCCCTTGGGGTACGTTCCCCTGGAGCGGCATCCGCATGCGGCCGACACCCAGCTAATTTACAGTACCCAATGGTCGCACAATTTTGCCATTGGCCACCACATATTGTGCTACGTGGAACCGTACCGGTATATGTTCAATCAACTGATAATATTGCATTGAGAATTTGATTGGCGCCACCTTATTGGATCTAAACCTCGTTATATTCTGAACCTTGAGAGTACGGTTGTCACCACATCATTTCTACAAGAACTCTGCCCTGACCCAAGGAAATTCCAGAAGATATGAGAAACAAGTTGTTGAATGCTATCATTCTTGGGAGGGTTACTGTTAGGAAACGTCCGTCCCTTTAAGATTGCCATGCCTACTAGTCTAGCTTCTGAGCGGTTCTGCTTTTAGTTGTTGAGCCTTTGCACTTCTCTTTCTTCCTATCAGATTGAAGGGTGGAGTATTTAAATCTGGTTTGGTTCTGTTTTCTTTGCTTGTGATTTTCCTTGTCTCCATGTGTTTGATCAAGCTTCTGACTACACCCTGTACCTTTGACTATTTGAACTTTTGGAACTGACCTCAGCTTGTCTCTGGATTAACCTTTGCTTACTGATTTGGATTTTCTGCTCCCGGCTGGTTCTGACCTCTGCTATCCCTGACATCCCTTAGCTTTGTGATTTGGACTTTCTGTTTACCCTCGGGCTGTTCAGGTTTGCCTGCATCGCACCTCTTATCCAACACTGAACTTAAAACAACCTGGGTTCTATGCAGCAAAAACCATCCTGCCTTGCGGTGGGCTCTGACGAAAACCATAGAGTAGCCTTAGGTGCTGTGGATCAGAGTTGTGATGGATTTGGTGTTGTGTATTTATTTTCACGCTCAATCCTGACAGTCTCTAGCAGCCTTTGGGGAAACGTTCACATTGCAATTCCATAAACATCCACCCTAGTAATTGCTCGACTGGTGATTCCATAACAGCTACACAGTCATTTCTAAGGTCTCGGACTCCATGGAACCTCAGTGACGGCCATTATCTCTTCCTATGTGAGTTCAGGGAACATCCTCCGTTCTCCAGATAGATGCGGGTCCCACCTCTGTAGGATGTGCCATAAGTGTCTGAGACGGGAATTCTCTTTTTAATGCTCAACTTAATAATAATAAACCCCAGGAGCCATGTCGCGGAATGTTTCTTAAAAAAGGCCAATTATGTGTGATCATTGGCGATCCGGGTCCCGGGACCCCCACCAATCTGCAGAACAAAGGGGCCTTCTGTGTTTATCCTGGCACACGGCTTTCGCTGGTATTGCAGATCAGCCACATTCACTTAAATAAGTGGGGGTCCCGAGGGCCAGACCCCCACCAATCACACTCCTAATGATAGACCATCAATGTTTTTTCCTGGAAAACCCCTTTAAATGTCCGGTCATTCGCCTGTATCGTTCCTTTATCTAATATTACATTTTATTCATTGTGCAATATAATGAGGCATCTGGGCGGTGAGGGGGGGGGGGTGTGAATACTTTCTTATATCCTGGTCTCTTGTTATTATCTGTCATATCTGCCATCATTATCCAGTCGTCTCTGGTGGTCTCGGTCTCTCGGTTTATGTTCTTCAGGTGGTCGGACACAAGTGGACGTTGTGTTAGGGACTCCCAGTCCAGCAGCTGCCCCGCAATATATCAAGTGCAATACATAATTCATGACAATTTCACCCTGTGGGATTAAGCCATGAACTTTTCCCTAGATAAAGCCCAGAAATACCAGTCTGCATAAGCTGCACCCAGAGGTGTCACTTGCAGCTCCTGGACCCCAAAATGTACCAGAGCCCCCAACTAACAAGCCGCATTTGGTCCCCTCATATGTGGCAGAGACCTTTCAGGCCCCCTATGGCTCTAGGGCTGCACCCCCTATAGTTACACCCTGGCTGTACCCCTGAAAATCCCCACCCCCTCTTGGGAGGAGACCATGGCCCACCCAGAATGAGTGAAACAATGGCACCTCTACTGGAGAATGAGGCTGGTTGTTAAAATATTATCACCCTGTTATCCCAGTAACAATCTACAGCTGAATGACATCCAACCTATAAGCTGCGACCTCATTATAGATCTCATTATAGATCTCATTGTAGAGATCTGGTCAGTGCTTATCTAGCAGTGATCCACTTACACATAATCATCGATCAGTCCTCACTGGGGATCCACTTACACACATCTCATGTACTGGAGACTGCAGGAGATCCTCTTAGACATATCTCAGGCACTTGATTACTTGTGTGAAATTGTTTCACTGGGGATCAGTATTATGTGATGTGAGTTGATCAATAGTAATCTCAATATATGACATCTTAGTAATGGGATTACCAGTGATCCCCGGTATATAAGATGTATGTACATGGATCCCCTGTATGTGAGCTGATCACAGGTGAACCTCAGTACATAAGGTGTGTATACAGTTAGTAGATTTCCATTGAGCCCAGTATATGACAAGCTTGTGTGTGTGATCATGATCAGAATAACTGGATCACCTGAGAGCACTGGCAGACGAGATCACACCACCAGTGATCTGGACTTACATGTTTCATGTACTGGACATCCACTTATATATCTCATATAACGCTTCCACAGACGTGATTGACGACCCGTCACTAGTGATTTTTACACAAAACTGGTGATCTAGTTACAGAATCTCTAAAACCTTAATCTGTTTTATCTCTATAGAAATGATGTACAGAGAACACAGGAGAGTGACTACACAAATATAATGATCTCTTCTTATCATCCTCTGATAGGAATAATAATCGTCCCACGTAAAAGAAGACTGGGTCCATACAATGTAATTCTCACTATCTGTATTATTCTGTATATAACAACACTGCACAGTACTACTCCTCCTGTCCTGTATACTGGGTGTAATTCTCAGTATCTGTATTATTCTGTATATATAGACACTGCACAGCACCACTTCTCCTGTCCTGTATACTGGGTGTAATTCTCAGTATCTGTATTATTCTGTATATAACAACACTGCACAGTACCACTTCTCCTGTCCTGTATACTGGGTGTAATTCTCAGTATCTGTATTATTCTGTGTATATATATACACTGCACAGTACCACTCCTCCTGTCCTGTATACTGGGTGTATTTCTCAGTATCTGTATTATTCTGTGTATATATATACACTGCACAGTACCACTTCTCCTGTCCTGTATACTGGGTGTAATTCTCAGTATCTGTATTATTCTGTATATATATATATACACTGCACAGTACCACTCCTCCTGTCCTGTATACTGGGTGTAATTCTCAGTATCTGTATTATTCTGTATGTATGGACACTGCACAGTACCACTTCTCCTGTCCTGTATACTGGGTGTAATTCTCAGTATCTGTATTATTCTGTATATATGTACACTGCACAGTACCACTTCTCCTGTCCTGTATACTGGGTGTAATTCTCAGTATCTGTATTATTCTGTATATATATACACTGCACAGTACCACTCCTCCTGTCCTGTATACTGGGTGTAATTCTCAGTATCTGTATTATTCTGTATATATATATATATATATACACTGCACAGTACCACTTCTCCTGTCCTGTATACTGGGTGTAATTCTCAGTATCTGTATTATTCTGTATATATATACACTGCACAGTACCACTTCTCCAGTCCTGTATACTGGGTGTAATTCTCAGTATCTGTATTATTCTGTATATATATATATATACACTGCACAGTACCACTTCTCCTGTCCTGTATACTGGGTGTAATTCTCAGTATCTGTATTATTCTGTTTATATGTACACTGCACAGTACCACTTCTCCTATCCTGTATACTGGGTGTAATTCTCAGTATCTGTATTATTCTGTATATATATACTGCACAGTACCACTTCTCCTGTCCTGTATACTGGGTGTAATTCTCAGTATCTGTATTATTCTGTATATATGTACACTGCACAGTACCACTTCTCCTATCCTGTATACTGGGTGTAATTCTCAGTATCTGTATTATTCTGTATATATATATATACACTGCACAGTACCACTTCTCCTGTCCTGTATACTGGGTGTAATTCTCAGTATCTGTATTATTCTGTATATATGGACACTGCACAGTACCACTTCTCCTGTCCTGTATACTGGGTGTAATTCTCAGTGTCTGTATTATTCTGTATACACTACCGTTCAAAAGTTTGGGGTGACCCAGACAATTTTGTGTTTTCCATGAAAACTCACACTTATATTTATCAAATGAGTTGCAAAATGACTAGAAAATACAGTCCAGACATTGACAAGGTTAGAAATAATGATTTTCTCCTTCAGACTTTGCTTTCGTCGCTCCATTTGTAGCAATTCCAGCATTGCAGACCTTTGGCATTCTAGCTCTTAATTTGCTGAGGTAATCGGGAGAAATTTCCCCCCATGCTTCCAGAAGCCCCTCCCACAAGTTGGATTGGCTTGATGGGCACTTCTTGCGTACCATACGGTCAAGCTCCTCCCACAACAGCTCTATGGGGTTGAGATCTGGTGACTGCGCTGGCCACTCCATTACAGATAGAATACCAGCTGCCGGCTTCTTCCCTAAATAGTTCTTGCATCATTTGGAGGTGCTTTGGGTCGTTGTCCTGTTGTAGGATGAAATTGGCTCCAATCAAGCGCTGTCCACAGGGTATGGCATGGCGTTGCAAAATGGAGTGATAGCCTTCCTTATTCAAAATCCCTTTTACCTTGTACAAATCTCCCACTTTACCAGCACCAAAGCAACCCCAGACCATCACATGACCTCCACCATGCTTAACAGATGGCGTCAGGCACTCTTCCAGCATCTTTTCAGTTGTTCTGCGTCTCACAAATGTTCTTCTGTTTGATCCAAACACCTCAAACTTCCATTCGTCTGTCCATAACACTTTTTTCCAATCTTCCTCTGTCCAATGTCTGAGCTTTGGCCCATATTAATCTTTTCCTTTTATTAGCCAGTCTCAGATATGGCTTTTTCTTTGCCACTCTGCCCTGAAGGCCAGCATCCCGGAGTCGCCTCTTCACTGTAGACGTTGACACTGGCGTTTTGCGGGTACTATTTAATGAAGCTGCCAGTTGAGGACCTGTGAGGCGTCTATTTCTCAAACTAGAGACTCTAATGTACTTGTCTTGTTGCTCAGTTGTGCAGCGGGGCCTCCCACTTCTCTTTCTACTCTGGTTAGAGCCTGTTTGTGCTGTCCTCTGAAGGGAGTAGTACACACCGTTGTAGGAAATCTTCAGTTTCTTGGCAATTTCTCGCATGGAATAGCCTTCATTTCTAAGAACAAGAATAGACTGTCGAGTTTCACATGAAAGCTCTCTTTTTCTAGCCATTTTGAGAGTTTAATCGAACCCACAAATGTAATGCTCCAGATTCTCAACTAGCTCAAAGGAAGGTCAGTTTTATAGCTCCTCTAAACAGCAAAACTGTTTACAGCGGTGCTAACATAATTGCCCAACGGTTTTCAAGTGTTTTCTAATCTTCCATTAGCCTTCTAACACAGTTAGCAAACAGAATGTACCATTAGAACACTGGAGTGATGGTTGCTGGAAATGGGCCTCTATACACCTATGTAGATATTGCATTAAAAACCAGACGTTTGCAGCTAGAATAGTCATTTAGCACATTAACAATGTATAGAGTGTATTTCTGATTAATTTAATGTTATCTTCATTGAAAAAAAAATGTGCTTTTCTTTCAAAAATAAGGAAATTTCTAAGTGACCCTAAACTTTTGAACAGTAGTGTAAGTATTATTATCTGCTAGATCTGCCCCGGTCACCTGTAAGTTCTATTATTATCTGCGAAATCAGCCCCGGCCACCTGTTAATGCTATTATTATCTACTAGATCTGCCCTGGTCACCTGTAAGTGTTATTATTATCTGCTAGATCTGCCCCGGTCACCTGTAAGTGTTATTATCATCTTCTAGATCTGCCCCGGTCACCTGTAAGTGTTATTATTATCTACTAGATCTGCCCTGGTCACCTGTAAGTGTTATTAGTATCTGCTACATCTGCCCCGGTCACCTGTAAGTGCTATTATTATCTGCTAGATCTGCTCTGGTCACCTGTAAGTGCTATTTTTTATCTGCTAGATCTGCCCCAGTCATCTGTGTTATTATTATCTACTAGATATGCACCCGTCACCTGTGTTATTATGTGCTACCTCAGCCCCTGTCAAATGTAAGTGCTATTTTTATCTGCTAGATCTGCCCCGTCACATGTAAGTATTATTATTATTTGCTAGATCTGCCCCGACCACCTGTTAGTGATATTATTATCTATTAGATCTTCCCTGGTCACCTGTAAGTGTTATTATCTTCTAGATCTGCCCCAGTCACCTGTAAGAAATATTATCTGCTAGATCTGCCCCGGTCGCCTGTAAGTGTTATTATTATCTACTAGATCTGCCCCGGTCACCTGTAAGTCTTATTATTATTTGCTAGATCTGCCCTGGTCACCTGTAATTGTTACTATTATCTGCTAGATCTGCCCCGGTCACCTGTAAGTGTTTAATTATTATCTGCTATATCTGTTCCTGTCACCTGTAAGTGTTATTATTACCTGCTAGATCTGCCCCGGTCTAAGGGCAGATTCACACGAGCGTTGCGTTTTTGCGCGCGCAAACAACGCGGCGTTTTGCGAGCGCAAAAACCATTTGACAGCTGCGTGTGTCATGCGTGTCTGATGCGCGGCTGCGTGATTTTCGCGCAGCCGCCATCATAAAGATGAGGCTTGTCGACGCCCGTCACTGTCCAAGGTGCTGAAAGAGCTAACTCTTTCAGCACCCTCGACAGTGAATGCCGAACACAACAGCGAAAATCCTGTAAAAGAAAAGATAAAGTTCCTACTTACCGAGAACTTCCCGGCCGTTGCCTTGGTGACGCGTCCTTGGTGACGCGTCCTTGGTGACGCGCCTCTCTTGACATCGGGCCCCACCTCCCTGGAAGACGCGGCAGTCCAAGTGACCGCTGCAGCCTGTGATTGGCTGCAGCCTGTGCTTGGCCTGTGATTGGCTGGAGCTGTCACTTGAACTGAAGTGTCATCCCGGGAGGTCGGACTGCAGGAAGGAGACAGGAGTAATCGGTAAGTTAGAACTTCGTTTTTTTTTTACAGGTTCATGTATTTTGGGATCGCAAGTCACTGTCCATGGTGCTGAAACAGTTTAACTCTTTCAGCACCATGCACAGTGAATCTCTCCCGACGTCGCGGACCGGAATTTTTTTTGCCGGGTTCGGCCAAAACGAGTTTGGCCGAACCCGGTAAAGTTTGCCTCGGTTGTCGGGGTTCGCTCCTCGCAAAGACACTCCGTTTGGATGCTTGGAAACAGAAAAGCACGTGGTGCTTTTCTGTTTCCATTCATCCTTCTGACAGCTGTTGCGCAAACACGCAGTTCGCACGGAAGAGCTTCCGTGCGACCTGCCTGGTTTTCACGCACCCATTGACTTCAATGGGTGCGTGATGCGTGAAATACGCAGAGTTATTGAACCTGTCGCGTATTTTGCGCAGCGAACAAACGCTGCGCAAAATACACGGACTGTGTGTACTGCCCCATAGACTTCTATAGGGCATTGCGTGCCGCGCGAAAACCACACTGTCTACACGCTGCCAAATCACGCTCGTGTGAATCCCCCCTAAGCGTTATTATTCTGAAGTTCAAGCATCCGGGAGTAGCAACAGCTCAGCCGGGATTGGTAGGCCACGTAACTCACAGAGCGGGACCACCGAGTGCTGGTGTGTAATAATCTCCTACTCTCTGTTGTATCAGTCACTACAGAGCTCCACACGCCTCTGGAAGTGACATCAGCACCAGAAAAGTGCAACCAGAGCTTAAAGGGGTTTTCCCACGAGAGACATTTATGACACATCCACAGGATATGTCATAAATGTCAGATAGATGGGGGTCCCAGCTCTGGGACACGCACCTATCTCCAGATCGGGGCCCCCTAAACCCTGTTCAGCCGCTGTGTGTTGCGGCCGAATGAGGTGTTTTTCGACCATGAAAAACGTTATATGGTCGTGAGTTACATAAACAGCGTAACTCAGGGAGCTGCCCTGTTTGCGTAAGTGTCATAGAACTTAATGGTAGTTACGGAAACAGCGTAGCTCCGCGAATTACGCTGTTTTACGTTTCTCACGACCATGTAAATGTCTCTCGTGGGAAAATCCCTTTAATCACCTAAAATCACCAAGCACAATGCCAAGCGACGGTTGGAGTGGTGTAAAGCACGTCATCACTGGACTATGGAGCTGTTATTCTCTGAAGTCATGAAAAATGGCTCACTATATGGCAGTGTGATGGAAAATTCTGGGTATGACGGATGCCAGGAGAACGCTACCTGTCTGACTGTATTGTGTCTACTGTAACATTTGGTGGAGAAGGTGTAATGGTCTTGGGCAGATTTTCAGGTTTTGACCCCTTATTTCTAGTGAAGGTTAATGCTACAGCCTGCAAATAAATTGTACGCAACTGTCGTTTTCAACGTTCTGATACCAATTTGGGGTTTGGTCCTTTCCTGTTCCAGCATGACTGCGCCCTGTGAGATGTTTGGGGTGGAGGAACTGGAGTATCTGCACAGAGCCCTCACCTCAACCCCATCTAACACCTTTATACGTAATATATATATTTAGAAGTCAGGTGTCCACATACTTTTGCCCATCTACTGTATGTGTGTATTGAGAAAAAAAAAATTTAGGCTCTTGGATTTTGCTGCAGATATGAACAGAACTTTACATGTGATGTTATTACTCTGTATACTATCTGTGCAGAACATTTCCCTACCCTAAGGCGTATCAGATAGTGCCCAAATAACACTGCCCAATCAATAAACTGGTTGCGTCCCGTTCCAATGCCTTTCTATAGGTTTGGGCACTAAATGTTGGATCGGAGATGAAAACTCTGGCTGCTCAATCCAACAAGACCAGTTGCGCACCCTTAGGGTATGTTCACACCGAGTGTTTCCGGACGTTTTTCGGGCCGTAAACATCCTGAAAAATGGCTGAAAAATCGGAAGCAGAACGCGTCCAATCATCTGCCCAATGATTTCAATGGTAAAAACTGCGTTCTTTTCCGACGGGGCGTTTGTTACGCGACCGTTTTTCAAAACGGCCGCGAAAAAGGAGTGCATGTTACTTCTTGAGCCGTTTTTCATAGACTCTATAGCAAAACAGCTTCAAAACGGCCATTAAAAACACAGCGAAAAACGCAACTTATTTTGAGACTTTTTTATTTTGTGTGTGCACATACCCTTAATGAGTCCGCCCTGTACAAATCACACACGTTATCACACCCGCAAGGCCAACCCTGCCAGGGAACATCATGTGGAGGAGAGGGGACTCCATCATCAATACAGGAAAGTATTCTTTACAGTAAAAGCAGTCACCCCAGGAAATCTGCATCCACAGGAGACAGTAATGGTGGAGACTAGGAGTTTATCAACGTGTCAGATGCTTCTCTTATAACTGATGACATTGAGAGATATTATTAATATTTGTTCAGAGAAATAATCAGAGTGAAAAAGGAAGGAATTTTTTTTTAAAGCAAAGTTGGTTCCAGTTTACCGGAGATTGTTCTGCGTCCTCTGGACCAAAAAAATTTCAAATAAACCCCCACAAATATAACACACAGGAAAACTGAAACGGCGCCTGTCGCTCAATCCTCAATGTCTGCGTGGCGTCTGCCTTCTCCGCTCTTCCATATGTGAAGCTTTTTATTTGACCCCTTAATATCTACTATATTAAAATAAACAGCTCCTGGCCTTCTTTTCCAATTGTTATTTTCCTCTAGTGTCAATCACAGGTAGACAGGGGGTGCAGTTATAGGGGTGCAGAGGTAGCGGTTACACATGGGCCCTGGTTCCTGAGCCTCTTTCACATAAGAAGACCCCAGTATTATAAATGGTACGTGGTAGTTGGGGGTCCTGTTATACGTTTTTCACTGGGGCCCAGGAGTTTTGTTAATCAACTTAACGCCGAAGTAACGCCATTCTGCACCCTAGAGGAGGAGCGGGGCTAACGGGTGCCTTTATAATATATAATGCTAGGTGGGGTGTCCTCTATAATCTCTAGTCTTCCTGTAATAGTTTATATAGCGATATTCCGCATTCGCCGTATCTTGATTGACTGGTCGATGTGTCGGCTCTCCGTGTCATCGGTGACAATCTAATGTAAATATAAGTGTTTCTCGGCTCGCTGATCCCTCTCAGTGTTGGGTACGTGGAAATGTAAGTACAGTTTTGATGTACAGCTGCCCCCCGGAGTTTGTGACAGCGCTGAGGGCTTTTCTTGGTAAGGGGCAGCGAAGAGTAGAGAAGGGATCTGGTTACATTGCGTCAGAACCTCGATGTGTGGACAGGGCTCAGGCCTCAAAAGCAACAGGTGTCAAACTCCACGACAGGCAGTAAACACAGCGGCGGCTGGACGCCATTAACCCTTTCCTGCTACTTCACACCCCTCTGGGGATTTTCCCATCCATCTACTCTGCTCGGTCTTACACACTTGCTTGGTGAAATGAGGTTGGAATATTATAGATGTTGCAGATCTGATATAAAAGTGTCTGGTAACAGTCTGGCAACTAAAAGTGTAACCATAACCGTATATGATACAATGTATCTATGTCTGGTAACAGTACGGCTTCCAGCAGTGTCATCACAGTCGTATATGATACAATGTATCTGTGTCCGGTAACAGTCAGGCTTCCAGCAGTGTCATCAACGTCGTATATGATACAATGTATCTGTGTCCGGTAACAGTTCCGGCTTCCAGCAGTGTCATCACAGTCATATATGATACAATGTATCTGTGTCTGGTAACAGTACGGCTTCCAGCAGTGTCATCACAGTCGTATATAATACAATGTATCTGTGTCCGGTAACAGTCCGGCTTCTAGCAGTGTCATCACAGTCGCATATGATACAATGTATCTGTGTCCGGAAACAGTCCGGCTTCTAGCAGTGTCATCACAGTTGCATATGATACAATGTATATGTGTCCGGCAACAGTCAGGTTTCCAGCAGTGTCATCACAGTCGTATATGATACAATGTATCTGTGTCCGGTAACAGTCAGGTTTCCAGCAGTGTCATCTCAGTCGTATATGATACAATGTATCTGTGTCCGGTAACAGTACAGCTTCCAGCAGTGTCATCACAGTCGTATATGATACAATGTATCTGTGTCCGGTAACAGTACAGCTTCCAGCAGTGTCATCACAGTCGTATATAATACAATGTATCTGTGTCTGGTAACAGTCCGGCTTCCAGCAGTGTCATCACAGTCGTATATGATACAATGTATCTGTGTCCGGTAACAGTCCGGCTTCCAGCAGTGTCATCACAGTCGTATATAATACAATGTATCTATGTCTGGTAACAGTCCGGCTTCCAGCAGTGTCATCACAGTCGTATATAATACAATGTATCTGTGTCCGGTAACAGTCCGGCTTCCAGCAGTGTCATCACAGTCATATATGATACAATGTATCTGTGTCCGGTAACAGTCCGGCTACTAGCAGTGTCATCACAGTTGCATATGATACAATGTATATGTGTCCGGCAACAGTCAGGTTTCCAGCAGTATCATCACAGTCATATATGATACAATGCATCTGTGTCCGGTAACAGTCCAGCTTCCAGCAGTGTCATCACAGTCGTATATAATACAATGTATCTGTGTCCGGAAACAGTCCGGCTTCTAGCAGTGTCAACACAGTCGTATATGATACAATGTATCTGTGTCTGGTAACAGTCAGGTTTCCAGCAGTGTCATCTCAGTCGTATATGATAAAATGTATCTGTGTCCGCTAACCGTCCGGTTTCCAGCAGTGTAATCACAATCGTATATAATACAATGTATCTGTGTCCGGTAACAGTCAGGTTTCCAGCAGTGTCATCACAATCGCATATGATACAATGTATCTGTGTCCGGTAACAGTCCGGCTTCCAGCAGTGTCATCACAGTCGTATATGATACAATGTATCTGTGTCCGGTAACAGTCAGGTTTCCAGCAGTGTCAACACAGTCGTATATGATACAATGTATCTGTGTCCGGTAACAGTCAGGTTTCCAGCAGTGTCATCTCAGTCGTATATGATACAATGTATCTGTGTCCGGTAACAGTCCGGCTTCTAGCAGTGTCATCACAGTCGTATATGATACAATGTATCTGTGTCCGATAACAGTCTGGCTTCTAGCAGTGTCTTCACAGTCGTATATGATACAATGTATCTGTGTCCGGTAACAGTCAGGTTTCTAGCAGTGTCATCACAGTCATATATGATACAATGTATCTGTGTCCAGTAACAGTCCGGCTTCCAGCAGTGTCATCACAGTCGTATATGATACAATGTATCTGTGTCCGGTAACAGTCCGGCTTCTAGCAGTGTCATCACAGTCGTATATGATACAATGTATCTGTGTCCGGTAACAGTCAGGTTTCCAGCAGTGTCAACACAGTCGTATATGATACAATGTATCTGTGTCCGGTAACAGTCAGGTTTCCAGCAGTGTCAACACAGTCGTATATGATACAATGTATCTGTGTCCGGTAACAGTCCGGCTTCTAGCAGTGTCATCTCAGTCGTATATGATAAAATGTATCTGTGTCCGCTAACCGTCCGGTTTCCAGCAGTGTCATCACAATCGTATATGATACAATGTATCTGTGTCCGGTAACAGTCAGGTTTCCAGCAGTGTCATCACAATCGCATATGATACAATGTATCTGTGTCTGGTACCAGTCAGGTTTCCAGCAGTGTCATCACAGTCGTATATAATACAATGTATCTGTGTCCGGTAACAGTCCGGCTTCCAGCAGTGTCATCACAGTCGTATATGATACAATGTATCTGTGTCCGGTAACAGTCCGGCTTCCAGCAGTGTCATCACAGTCGTATATGATACAATGTATCTGTGCCCGGTAACAGTCAGGCTTCCAGCAGTGTCATCACAGTCGTATATAATACAATGTATCTGTGTCCGGTAACAGTCCGGCTTCCAGCAGTGTCATCACAGTCGTATATAATACAATGTTTCTGTGTCCGGTAACAGTCCGGCTTCCAGTAGTGTCATCACAGTCGTATATAATACAATGGATCTGTGTCCGGTAACAGTCCGGTTTCCAGCAGTGTCATCACAGTCGTATATAATACAATGTATCTGTATCCGGTAACAGTCAGGTTTCCAGCAGTTTCAACACAGTCGTATATGATACAATGTATCTGTGTCCGGTAACAGTCAGGTTTCCAGCAGTGTCATCTCAGTCGTATATGATACAATGTATCTGTGTCCGGTAACAGTCCGGCTTCTAGCAGTGTCATCACAGTCGTATATGATACAATGTATCTGTGTCCGATAACAGTCTGGCTTCTAGCAGTGTCATCACAGTCGTATATGATACAATGTATCTGTGTCTGGTAACAGTACAGCTTCCAGCAGTGTCATCACAGTCGTATATGATATAATGTATCTGTGTCCGGTAACAGTCAGGTTTCAATCAGTTTCATCACAGGCATATATGATACAATGTATCTGTGTCCGGTAAGAGTCAGGTTTCCAGCAGTGTCATCACAGTCGCATATGATACAATGTATCTGTGTCTGGTAACAGTCCGGCTTCCAGCAGTGTCATAACAGTCGTATATGATACAATGTATCTGTGTCCGGTAACAGTCCGGCTTCTAGCAGTGTCATCACAGTCGTATATGACACAATGTATCTGTGTCCGGTAACAGTCAGGTTTCCAGCAGTGTCATCACAGTCGTATATGATACAATGTATCTGTGTCCAGTAACAGTCAGGTTTCCAGCAGTGTCATCACAATCGTATATGATACAATGTATCTGTGTCCGGTAACAGTCAGGTTTCCAGCAGTGTTAACACAGTCGTGTATGATACAATGTATCTGTGTCCGGTAACAGTCAGGTTTCCAGCAGTGTCATCTCAGTCGTATATGATAAAATGTATCTCTGTCCGCTAACAGTCCGGCTTCTAGCAGTGTCATCACAATCGCATATGATACAATGTATCTGTGTCCGGTAACAGTCCGGCTTCCAGCAGTGTCATAACAGTCGTATTTAATACAATGTATCTGTGTCCGGTAACAGTCAGGTTTCCAGCAGTGTCATCACAGTCGTATATGATACAATGTATCTGTGTCCGGTAACAGTCCAGGTTCTAGCAGTGTCATCACAGTCGTATATGATACAATGTATCTGTGTCCGATAACAGTCTGGCTTCTAGCAGTGTCATCACAGTCGCATATAATACAATGTATCTGTGTCCGGTAACAGTCAGATTTCCAGCAGTGTCATCACAGTCGTATTTAATACAATGTATCTGTATCCGGTAACAGTCAGGTTTCCAGCAGTGTCATCACAGTCGTATATGATACAATGTATCTGTGCCCGGTAACAGTCCAGGTTTCCAGCAGTATCATCACAGTCGTATATGATACAATGTATCTGTGTCAGATAACAGTCAGGTTTCCAGCAGTGTCATCACAGTCGTATATAATACAATGTATCTGTGTCTGGTAACAGTCCGGCTTCCAGCAGTGTCATCACAGTCGTATATAATACAATGTATCTGTGTCCGGTAACAGTCCGGTTTCCAGCAGTCATCACAGTCGTATATGATACAATGTATCTGTGTCCGGTAACAGTCCGGCTTCCAGCAGTGTCATCACAGTCGTATATAATACAATGTATCTATGTCTGGTAACAGTCCGGCTTCCAGCAGTGTCATCACAGTCGTATATAATACAATGTATCTGTGTCCGGTAACAGTCAGGTTTCCAGCAGTGTCATCACAGTCATATATGATACAATGTATCTGTGTCCGGTAACAGTCCGGCTACTAGCAGTGTCATCACAGTTGCATATGATACAATGTATATGTGTCCGGCAACAGTCAGGTTTCCAGCAGTATCATCACAGTCATATATGATACAATGCATTTGTGTCCGGTAACAGTCCAGCTTCCAGCAGTGTCATCACAGTCGTATATAATACAATGTATCTGTGTCCGGTAACAGTCCGGCTTCTAGCAGTGTCATCACAGTCGTATATGATATAATGTATCTGTGTCCGGTAACAGTCCGGTTTCCAGCAGTGTCATCACAGTCGTATATGATGCAACGTACCTGTGTCCGGAAACAGTCCGGCTTCTAGCAGTGTCAACACAGTCGTATATGATACAATGTATCTGTGTCTGGTAACAGTCAGGTTTCCAGCAGTGTCATCTCAGTCGTATATGATAAAATGTATCTGTGTCCGCTAACCGTCCGGTTTCCAGCAGTGTAATCACAATCGTATATAATACAATGTATCTGTGTCCGGTAACAGTCAGGTTTCCAGCAGTGTCATCACAATCGCATATGATACAATGTATCTGTGTCCGGTAACAGTCCGGCTTCCAGCAGTGTCATCACAGTCGTATATGATACAATGTATCTGTGTCCGGTAACAGTCAGGTTTCCAGCAGTGTCAACACAGTCGTATATGATACAATGTATCTGTGTCCGGTAACAGTCAGGTTTCCAGCAGTGTCATCTCAGTCGTATATGATACAATGTATCTGTGTCCGGTAACAGTCCGGCTTCTAGCAGTGTCATCACAGTCGTATATGATACAATGTATCTGTGTCCGATAACAGTCTGGCTTCTAGCAGTGTCTTCACAGTCGTATATGATACAATGTATCTGTGTCCGGTAACAGTCAGGTTTCTAGCAGTGTCATCACAGTCATATATGATACAATGTATCTGTGTCCAGTAACAGTCCGGCTTCCAGCAGTGTCATCACAGTCGTATATGATACAATGTATCTGTGTCCGGTAACAGTCCGGCTTCTAGCAGTGTCATCACAGTCGTATATGATACAATGTATCTGTGTCCGGTAACAGTCAGGTTTCCAGCAGTGTCAACACAGTCGTATATGATACAATGTATCTGTGTCCGGTAACAGTCCGGCTTCCAGCAGTGTCATCACAGTCGTATATGATACAATGTATCTGTGTCCGGTAACAGTCCGGCTTCTAGCAGTGTCATCTCAGTCGTATATGATAAAATGTATCTGTGTCCGGTAACAGTCAGGTTTCCAGCAGTGTCATCACAATCGCATATGATACAATGTATCTGTGTCTGGTACCAGTCAGGTTTCCAGCAGTGTCATCACAGTCGTATATAATACAATGTATCTGTGTCCGGTAACAGTCCGGCTTCCAGCAGTGTCATCACAGTCGTATATGATACAATGTATCTGTGTCCGGTAACAGTTCGGCTTCCAGCAGTGTCATCACAGTCGTATATGATACAATGTATCTGTGCCCGGTAACAGTCAGGCTTCCAGCAGTGTCATCACAGTCGTATATGATACAATGTATCTGTGCCCGGTAACAGTCCGGCTTCCAGCAGTGTCATCACAGTCGTATATCATACAATGTATCTGTGTCCGGTAACAGTCCGGCTTCCAGTAGTGTCATCACAGTCGTATATAATACAATGTATCTGTGTCCGGTAACAGTCCGGCTTCCAGCAGTGTCATCACAGTCGTATATAATACAATGTTTCTGTGTCCGGTAACAGTCCGGCTTCCAGTAGTGTCATCACAGTCGTATATAATACAATGGATCTGTGTCCGGTAACAGTCCGGCTTCCAGCAGTGTCATCACAGTCGTATATGATACAATGTATCTGTGTCCGGTAACAGTTCGGCTTCCAGCAGTGTCATCACAATCGTATATGATACAATGTATCTGTGCCCGGTAACAGTCAGGCTTCCAGCAGTGTCATCACAGTCGTATATGATACAATGTATCTGTGCCCGGTAACAGTCCGGCTTCCAGCAGTGTCATCACAGTCGTATATCATACAATGTATCTGTGTCCGGTAACAGTCAGGTTTCCAGCAGTGTCATCTCAGTCGTATATGATACAATGTATCTGTGTCCGGTAACAGTCCGGCTTCTAGCAGTGTCATCACAGTCGTATATGATACAATGTATCTGTGTCCGATAACAGTCAGGTTTCAATCAGTTTCATCACAGGCATATATGATACAATGTATCTGTGTCCGGTAAGAGTCAGGTTTCCAGCAGTGTCATCACAGTTGTATATATGATACAATGTAGCTGTGTCCAGTAACAGTCCAGCTTCCAGCAGTGTCATCACAGTCGTATATGATACAATGTATCTGTGTCCGGTAACAGTCCGGCTTCTAGCAGTGTCATCACAGTCGTATATGACACAATGTATCTGTGTCCGGTAACAGTCAGGTTTCCAGCAGTGTCAACACAGTCGTATATGATACAATGTATCTGTGTCCGGTAACAGTCAGGTTTCCAGCAGTGTCATCTCAGTCGTATATGATACAATGTATCTGTGTCCGGTAACAGTCCGGCTTCTAGCAGTGTCATCACAGTCGTATATGATACAATGTATCTGTGTCCGATAACAGTCTGGCTTCTAGCAGTGTCTTCACAGTCGTATATGATACAATGTATCTGTGTCCGGTAACAGTCAGGTTTCTAGCAGTGTCATCACAGTCATATATGATACAATGTATCTGTGTCCGGTAACAGTCCGGCTTCTAGCAGTGTCATCTCAGTCGTATATGATAAAATGTATCTGTGTCCGCTAACCGTCCGGTTTCCAGCAGTGTCATCACAATCGTATATGATACAATGTATCTGTGTCCGGTAACAGTCAGGTTTCCAGCAGTGTCATCACAATCGCATATGATACAATGTATCTGTGTCTGGTACCAGTCAGGTTTCCAGCAGTGTCATCACAGTCGTATATAATACAATGTATCTGTGTCCGGTAACAGTCCGGCTTCCAGCAGTGTCATCACAGTCGTATATGATACAATGTATCTGTGTCCGGTAACAGTTCGGCTTCCAGCAGTGTCATCACAGTCGTATATGATACAATGTATCTGTGCCCGGTAACAGTCAGGCTTCCAGCAGTGTCATCACAGTCGTATATGATACAATGTATCTGTGCCCGGTAACAGTCCGGCTTCCAGCAGTGTCATCACAGTCGTATATCATACAATGTATCTGTGTCCGGTAACAGTCCGGCTTCCAGTAGTGTCATCACAGTCGTATATAATACAATGTATCTGTGTCCGGTAACAGTCCGGCTTCCAGCAGTGTCATCACAGTCGTATATAATACAATGTTTCTGTGTCCGGTAACAGTCCGGCTTCCAGTAGTGTCATCACAGTCGTATATAATACAATGGATCTGTGTCCGGTAACAGTCCGGCTTCCAGCAGTGTCATCACAGTCGTATATGATACAATGTATCTGTGTCCGGTAACAGTTCGGCTTCCAGCAGTGTCATCACAGTCGTATATGATACAATGTATCTGTGCCCGGTAACAGTCAGGCTTCCAGCAGTGTCATCACAGTCGTATATGATACAATGTATCTGTGCCCGGTAACAGTCCGGCTTCCAGCAGTGTCATCACAGTCGTATATCATACAATGTATCTGTGTCCGGTAACAGTCAGGTTTCCAGCAGTGTCATCTCAGTCGTATATGATACAATGTATCTGTGTCCGGTAACAGTCCGGCTTCTAGCAGTGTCATCACAGTCGTATATGATACAATGTATCTGTGTCCGATAACAGTCAGGTTTCAATCAGTTTCATCACAGGCATATATGATACAATGTATCTGTGTCCGGTAAGAGTCAGGTTTCCAGCAGTGTCATCACAGTTGTATATATGATACAATGTAGCTGTGTCCAGTAACAGTCCAGCTTCCAGCAGTGTCATCACAGTCGTATATGATACAATGTATCTGTGTCCGGTAACAGTCCGGCTTCTAGCAGTGTCATCACAGTCGTATATGACACAATGTATCTGTGTCCGGTAACAGTCAGGTTTCCAGCAGTGTCAACACAGTCGTATATGATACAATGTATCTGTGTCCGGTAACAGTCAGGTTTCCAGCAGTGTCATCTCAGTCGTATATGATACAATGTATCTGTGTCCGGTAACAGTCCGGCTTCTAGCAGTGTCATCACAGTCGTATATGATACAATGTATCTGTGTCCGATAACAGTCTGGCTTCTAGCAGTGTCTTCACAGTCGTATATGATACAATGTATCTGTGTCCGGTAACAGTCAGGTTTCTAGCAGTGTCATCACAGTCATATATGATACAATGTATCTGTGTCCAGTAACAGTCCGGCTTCCAGCAGTGTCATCACAGTCGTATATGATACAATGTATCTGTGTCCGGTAACAGTCCGGCTTCTAGCAGTGTCATCACAGTCGTATATGATACAATGTATCTGTGTCCGGTAACAGTCAGGTTTCCAGCAGTGTCAACACAGTCGTATATGATACAATGTATCTGTGTCCGGTAACAGTCCGGCTTCCAGCAGTGTCATCACAGTCGTATATGATACAATGTATCTGTGTCCGGTAACAGTCCGGCTTCTAGCAGTGTCATCTCAGTCGTATATGATAAAATGTATCTGTGTCCGCTAACCGTCCGGTTTCCAGCAGTGTCATCACAATCGTATATGATACAATGTATCTGTGTCCGGTAACAGTCAGGTTTCCAGCAGTGTCATCACAATCGCATATGATACAATGTATCTGTGTCTGGTACCAGTCAGGTTTCCAGCAGTGTCATCACAGTCGTATATAATACAATGTATCTGTGTCCGGTAACAGTCCGGCTTCCAGCAGTGTCATCACAGTCGTATATGATACAATGTATCTGTGTCCGGTAACAGTTCGGCTTCCAGCAGTGTCATCACAGTCGTATATGATACAATGTATCTGTGCCCGGTAACAGTCAGGCTTCCAGCAGTGTCATCACAGTCGTATATGATACAATGTATCTGTGCCCGGTAACAGTCCGGCTTCCAGCAGTGTCATCACAGTCGTATATCATACAATGTATCTGTGTCCGGTAACAGTCCGGCTTCCAGTAGTGTCATCACAGTCGTATATAATACAATGTATCTGTGTCCGGTAACAGTCCGGCTTCCAGCAGTGTCATCACAGTCGTATATAATACAATGTTTCTGTGTCCGGTAACAGTCCGGCTTCCAGTAGTGTCATCACAGTCGTATATAATACAATGGATCTGTGTCCGGTAACAGTCCGGCTTCCAGCAGTGTCATCACAGTCGTATATGATACAATGTATCTGTGTCCGGTAACAGTTCGGCTTCCAGCAGTGTCATCACAGTCGTATATGATACAATGTATCTGTGCCCGGTAACAGTCAGGCTTCCAGCAGTGTCATCACAGTCGTATATGATACAATGTATCTGTGCCCGGTAACAGTCCGGCTTCCAGCAGTGTCATCACAGTCGTATATCATACAATGTATCTGTGTCCGGTAACAGTCAGGTTTCCAGCAGTGTCATCTCAGTCGTATATGATACAATGTATCTGTGTCCGGTAACAGTCCGGCTTCTAGCAGTGTCATCACAGTCGTATATGATACAATGTATCTGTGTCCGATAACAGTCAGGTTTCAATCAGTTTCATCACAAGCATATATGATACAATGTATCTGTGTCCGGTAAGAGTCAGGTTTCCAGCAGTGTCATCACAGTTGTATATATGATACAATGTAGCTGTGTCCAGTAACAGTCCAGCTTCCAGCAGTGTCATCACAGTCGTATATGATACAATGTATCTGTGTCCGGTAACAGTCCGGCTTCTAGCAGTGTCATCACAGTCGTATATGACACAATGTATCTGTGTCCGGTAACAGTCAGGTTTCCAGCAGTGTCATCACAGTCGTATATGATACAATGTATCTGTGTCCAGTAACAGTCAGGTTTCCAGCAGTGTCATCACAATCGTATATGATACAATGTATCTGTGTCCGGTAACAGTCAGGTTTCCAGCAGTGTTAACACAGTCGTGTATGATACAATGTATCTGTGTCCGGTAACAGTCAGGTTTCCAGCAGTGTCATCTCAGTCGTATATGATAAAATGTATCTCTGTCCGCTAACAGTCCGGCTTCTAGCAGTGTCATCACAATCGCATATGATACAATGTATCTGTGTCAGATAACAGTCCAGGTTCTAGCAGTGTCATCACAATCGCATATGATACAATGTATCTGTGTCCGGTAACAGTCCAGGTTCTAGCAGTGTCATCACAGTCGTATATGATACAATGTATCTGTGTCCGATAACAGTCTGGCTTCTAGCAGTGTCATCACAGTCGCATATGATACAATGTATCTGTGTCCGGTAACAGTCCGGCTTCCAGCAGTGTCATCACAATCGCATATGATACAATGTATCTGTGTCCGGTAACAGTCCGGCTTCCAGCAGTGTCATCACAGTCGCATATGATACAATGTATCTGTGTCCGGTAACAGTCCGGCTTCCAGCAGTGTCATCACAGTCGCATATGATACAATGTATCTGTATCCTGTAACAGTCAGGTTTCCAGCAGTATCATCATAGTCATATATGATACATTGTATCTGTGTCCGGTAACAGTCTGGCATCCAGCAGTGTCATCACAATCATATATGATACAATGTATCTGTGTCCGGTAACAGTCCGGCTTTCAGCAGTGTCATCACAGTCGTATATAATACAATGTATCTGTGTCCGGTAAGAGTCAGGTTTCCAGCAGTGTCATCACAGTCGTATATAATACAATGTATCTGTGTCCGGTAACAGTCAGGTTTCCAGCAGTGTCAACACAGTCGTATATGATACAATGTATCTGTGTCCGGTAACAGTCAGGTTTCCAGCAGTGTAATCTCAGTCGTATATGATACAATGTATCTGTGTCCGTTAACAGTCCGGCTTCTAGCAGTGTCATCACAGTCGTATATGATAAAAAGTATCTGTGTCCGATAACAGTCTGGCTTCTAGCAGTGTCATCACAGTCGTATATGATACAATGTATCTGTGTCTGGTAACAGTCAGGTTTCCAGCAGTGTCATCACAGTCGCATATGATACAATGTATCTGTGTCCAGTAACAGTCCGGCCTCCAGCAGTGTCATCACAGTCGTGTATAATACAATGTATCTGTGTCCGGTAACAGTAAAGTATCCAACAGTGTCATCACAATCGTATATGATACAATGTATCTGTGTCCAGTAATTGTCAGGTTTCCAGCACTATCATCACAGTCGTATATGGTACAATGTATCTGTGCCCGGTTACAGTCTGGCTTCCAGCAGTGTCATCACAGTCGTATATGATACAATGTATCTGTGTCCGGTAACAGTCCGGCTTCCAGCAGTGTCATCACAGTCGTATATGATACAATGTATCTGTGCCCAGTAACAGTACAGCTTCCAGCAGTGTCATCACAGTCGTATATGATACAATGTATCTGTGTCCGGTAACAGTCAGGTTTCCAGAAGTGTCATCACAGTCGTATATGATACAATGTATCTGTGTCCAGTAACAGTCCGGCTTTTAGCAGTGTCATCACAATCGCATATGATACAATGTACCTGTGCCCGGTAACAGTCCCGCTTCCAGCAGTGTCATCACAGTCGTATATGATACAATGTATCTGTGTCCGGTAACAGTCCCGCTTCCAGCAGTGTCATCACAGTCGTATATGATACAATGTATCTGTGTCCAGTAACAGTCCGGCTTCTAGCAGTGTCATCACAATCGCATATGATACAATGTATCTGTGCCCGGTAACAGTCCGGCTTCCAGCAGTGTCATCACAGTCGTATATAATACAATGTATCTGTGCCCGGTAATAGTCCGGCTTCTATCAGTGTCATCACAATCGTATATGATACAATGTATCTGTGCCCGGTAACAGTCCGGCCTCCAGCAGTGTCATGACAGTCGTATATAATACAATGTATCTGTAATGACAGGGATAGGGAAACAGACAAGTGCGCCCTAAACTACCCGCCACTCAGTCCCTGCCCATTTGCAACGACCCGCCCTAGGCGACGGGGTACAACTGGGCGACGGTCCCTATACTCAATAAGTGTACGACAGATAACCAGACAAGGAAACACAGAACAAAGGGAAACGGGGCAGTTGCCCACGGCAACACCGTGAGCAACAAGAGTAGTAAACGAGCCGAGTCAAACCAGGAGAGTACGAGGTGCCAAACGCAGAGCATGAGAGTAGTGAACAAGCCGAGTCAAACCAGGAGTGTACGAGGTACCAAACGCAGAGCAGAAGAGTAGTCAGTAAGCCAGGGTCAATACGAAGCAGGGACAAGTAGTTCAAGAAGCTGCAGCAGGGCCAGGAAACCAACAGAGAAGAATCACAAGCAAGGAGGAACAGGAAAGGCAGGTATAAATAGACAGAGGGCGGGAGCTAGCTCCGTCTGGCCAGGCTGTGATAGGCTCTCCCACTCCTAAGCCTGCCATACTGAGTGGTGGAAAATGGAGTCAGTCTCACAGACATAGAAGCAGGTGCAGACTGATTACCTATGGGCGTGGACACAGAAGCTGTGCCTGGCAGATCCTTAACAGTACCCCCCCTTTTATGAGGGGCCACCGGACCCTTTCTAGATGGACCTGGTTTATTGGGGAAAAGAAGGTGGAACCTCCTGACCAATACCCCAGCGTGAACATCCCGGGCGGGTACCCAAGTCCTCTCCTCAGGCCCGTATCCTCTCTAATGGACCAGGTACTGGAGGGAGCCTTGGACCATCTTGCTGTCCACAATCTTGGCCACCTCGAATTCTACCCCCTCAGGGGTGAGAACGGGGACAGGAGGTTTCCTCGAGGGAGCCAAGGACGGAGAGCAGCGTTTAAGGAGGGAGGCATGAAACACGTCGTGCACTCGAAAAGATGGGGACAACTCCAGTCGGAAGGAGACAGGATTGAGGACTTCAATGACCTTGTACGGCCCTATAAACCGGGGAGCAGACTTCTTGGACGGGACTTTAAAGAGGCTCTGTCACCAGATTTTGCAACCCCTATCTGCTATTGCAGCAAATAGGCGCTGCAATGTAGATTACAGTAACGTTTTTATTTTTAAAAAACGAGCATTTTTGGCCAAGTTATGACCATTTTTGTAGTTATGCAAATGAGGCTTGCAAAAGTCCAAGTGGGTGTGTTTAAAAGTAAAAGTCCAAGTGGGCGTGTATTATGTGCGTACATCGGGGCGTTTTTAATACTTTTACTAGCTGGGCGCTCTGAAGAGAAGTATCATCCACTTCTCTTCAGAACGCCCAGCTTCTGACAGTGCAGATCTGTGACGTCACTCACAGGTCCTGCATCGTGTCGGCACCAGAGGCTACAGTTGATTCTGCAGCAGCATCAGCGTTTGCAGGTAAGTCGATCTTACCTGCAAACGCTGATGCTGCTGCAGAATCAACTGTAGCCTCTCGTGCCGATGTGGCCGACACGATGCAGGACCTGTGAGTGACGTCACAGATCTGCACTGTCAGAAGCTGGGCGTTCTGAAGAGAAGTGGATGATACTTCTCTTCAGAGCGCCCAGCTAGTTAAAAACGCCCCGATGTACGCACATAATACACACCCACTTGGACTTTTACTTTTAAACACACCCACTTGGACTTTTGCAAGCCTCATTTGCATAACTACAAAAATGGTCATAACTTGGCCAAAAATGCTCGTTTTTTAAAAATAAAAACGTTACTGTAATATACATTGCAGCGCCGATCTGCTGCAATACGAGATAGGGGTTGCAAAATCTGGTGACAGAGCCTTTTTAAGGCATCTTCTATCTGCCTGAGTTTTTTGTATGCTCTGGGACGCCTCTAGGTTCTTCGGAACCTGGGCCCAGACTGTGCACAGTTCCCGATGAACGACCTCTACCTCGGGATTGTTGGAACTACCAGGTGAAACGGAGGAGAACCGTGGATTAAACCCAAAATTACAGAAAAAGGGGGAGACCCCTGACGAGTTACTGACCCGGTTATTAAGGGAAAATTCGGCGAGGGGAATCAATGAGACCCAATCATATTGACAGTCAGAGATAAAACACCTTAAATATTGTTCTAGAGACTGATTAGTCCTCTCAGTTTGGCCATTAGTTTCAGGATGGAAGGCAGAGGAGAAGGACAGATCAATCTCCAACTTTTTACAGAAGGCTCTCCAAAACAAAGAAACAAATTGTACCCCTCTGTCAGAAACAATATTGACAGGAACCCCATGGAGACGCAGGATGTGTTTGACAAACAAGGTAGCTAACGTCTTAGCATTGGGTAGTTTTTTGAGGTGCACAAAGTGGCACATCTTACTGAAGCGGTCTACTACCACCCACACCACCGACTTGCCTTGAGATGGAGGCAAATCGGTGATAAAATACATGGAGATATGGGTCCAAGGTCTCTGGGGAATGGGCAAAGAACATAGTAAGCCCGCTGGTCGGGACCTGGGAGTCTTGGACCTAGCACAAACCTCACAAGCGGCGACGTAGGCCTTAACGTCTTTAGGCAACCCAGGCCACCAATAGTTTCTGGCAATGAGGTGCTTGGTACCCAGGATGCCTGGATGACCAGATAGTGCGGAGTCATGATTTTCCCTAAGTACCCTTAGCCGGAATTGCAGGGGAACAAACAGCTTGTTCTCAGGAAGGTTCCCGGGAGCTGAACCTTGATCAGCAGCAATTTCAGAGCCTAAATCAGAATCAATAGAGGAAATGATTATACCTGGAGGCAAAATACAAGCAGGATCTTCCTCCGAAGGAGGGCTGGCCATGAAGCTACGCGACAGTGCATCAGCCTTAATATTTTTAGACCCAGCCCTATAGGTAACCAAAAAATTGAATCTGGTAAAAAATAACGCCCATCGAGCTTGTCACGGGTTTAGCCTCCGGGCCGATTCTAGGAAAACCAGATTCTTGTGGTCGGTAAGGACCGTTACCTGGTGCCTAGCCCCCTCCAGGAAGTGGTGCCACTCTTCAAATGCCCATTTAATGGCTAAGAGTTCGCGGTTGCCAATATCATAGTTACTCTCAGTGGGTGTAAACTTCCTGGAGAAGTAGGCACAGGGACGGAGATGGGTGAGGGACCTGGTACCCTGGGACAAGACAGCCCCCACTCCCACCTCGGACGCGTCAACCTCCACGATAAATGGCTCCATTTGGTTGGGCTGAACCAACTCCGGTGCCGAGATAAAGCACTTCTTAAGGACCTCAAAAGCCTGGACAGCCTCAGGAGGCCAGCGGAGGAGATCAGCACCCTTGCGAGTGAGGTCCGTAAGAGGCTTAGCGATGACCGAGAAGTTAGCAATAAATCTCCTGTAATAATTAGCGAACCCCAAGAAGCACTGTAACGCCTTCAGGGAGGCAGGTTGGACCCATTCCGCCACTGCCTGGACCTTGGCGGGGTCCAATGCGGAATTCATGAGGAGTGAGGATTTGACCCAAAAATGGTATCTCCTGCACCCCAAACACACATTTTTCGGTCTTCGCAAACAGTTTGTTTTCCCGAAGGACCTGGAGCACCTTCCTGACATGCTCAATGTGGGAGGACCAGTCCTTGGAAAACACAAGTATGTCATCAAGGTACACTACAAGAAATACCCCCAGGTAATCTCTTAAAATCTCATTTATGAAATTCTGGAAGACCGCAGGAGCATTACACAACCCAAAGGGCATGACGAGGTATTCGAAATGACCTTCGGGCGTGTTAAACGCAGTCTTCCACTCATCCCCCTCTTTGATGCGGATAAGGTTATACGCCCCCCGTAGATCAAACTTAGAGAACCATTGGGCCCCCTGAACCTGATTAAAGAGATCAGGAATCAAAGGAAGGGGGTACTGGTTCCTTACAGTGACCTTATTCAAGTTACGGTAGTCAATGCATGGCCTAAGACCACCATCCTTCTTCCCTACGAAGAAGAAGCCAGCACCTACCGGAGAAGTAGAGGGGCGAATGTAACCCTTGGCCAGGCATTCCTGGATATACTCTCTCATGGCTTCACGTTCGGGACAAGAGAGATTAAATATCCTACCCTTATGGAGCTTAGCTCCTGGTACCAAATCGATAGCGCAATCGTATTCTCTATGAGGAGGTAACACTTCGGAGGCCTCCTTAGAGAAAACATAAGCGAAGTCCTGAACAAACTCAGGTAGCGTGTTCACCTCCTCAGGGGGAGAAATAGAATTAACAGAAAAACATGACGTCAAGCATTCATTACCCCATTTGGTAAGCTCCCCAGTATTCCAGTCAAACGTGGGATTATGCAACTGCAACCAAGGAAGGCCTAAAACCAAATCGGACGATAATCCCTGCATCAACAGTACAGAGCACTGCTCCAAATGCATGGAGCCAACCAGGAGTTCAAAAACAGGGGTATGCTGTGTAAAATAACCATCAGCAAGTGGAGTGGAGTCGATACCCACTACCGGGACAGGTTTAGGCAAATCAATCAAAGGCATAGCAAGAGACATAGCAAATTCCACAGACATGATATTAGTAGAGGACCCTGAATCCATGAAGGCACTGCCGGTAGCAGACCTACCACCAAAAGAGACCTGAAAGGGAAGCAAGATTTTATTAGGTTTCATCTTTACAGGAAATACCTGTGCGCCCAAGTGACCTCCCCGATGATCACTTAGGCGCGGAAGTTTTCTGGCTGCTTATTCTTACGCCTAGGACAGGTGTTCACTTGATGCTTGTCATCCCCACAATAGAAGCAGAGACCATTCTTCCTGCGGAACTCTCTACGTTGTTGGGGGACACGGAGGCCCCGAGTTGCATAGGTACCTCCGAGTCTTCCGTGGAAGAACGAAGCAACGGAACCTCGGGAGGCATCATGGGGGAGACAGAGGAGAAAACACAAAAACGTTCACGTTGTCGTTCCCTGAGACGTCGGTCAAGTCGTACCGCTAAAGCCATAACCTGGTCTAGGGAGTCAGAAGAGGGATAGCTAACTAGCAGGTCTTTCAGGGCGTTCGACAGACCCAACCTAAACTGGCACCTTAAGGCAGGGTCATTCCACCGAGAAGCTACGCACCACTTCCTAAAGTCAGAACAATACTCCTCAACTGGTCTCTTACCCTGACGTAAGGTCACTAGCTGACTCTCGGCAAAGGCAGTCCTGTCAGTCTCGTCATAAATGAGTCCGAGAGCAGAAAAGAAAAGATCAACGAAGGAAAGTTCAGGGACGTCAGGAGCCAAGGAGAAGGCCCATTCTTGGGGCCCTTCCTGGAGCCGGGACATAATTATACCCACCCTCTGGCTCTCAGAACCTGAGGAGTGGGGCTTTAAACGAAAATAGAGCCTACAACTCTCCCGAAAGGAGAGAAAAGTCTTCCGGTCCCCTGAGAACCGGTAAGGCAACTTGAGGTGGGGTTCAAGAGGTGAGGTGAGGTGAGGGGCACTACCATGGTAGCATCACGCTGGTTGACCCTCTGAGCCAGGGCCTGGACCTGTAGGGAGAGACCCTGCATTTGCTGAACCAGGGTCTCAAGGGGGTCCATAGTGGTGTGAGGGACCAGGGTAGAGTAAGTGTATGGGCTTGTGATTATGTAATGACAGGGATAGGGAAACAGACAAGTGCGCCCTAAACTACCCGCCACTCAGTCCCTGCCCACTTACAACGACCTGCCCTAGGCGACGGGGTACAACTGGGCGACAGTCCCTACGCTCAATAAGTGCACGACAGACAAACAGACAAGGGTACACAGAAGCAAGGGAAAAGGGGCAGTTGCCCACGGCAACACCGTGAGCAACAAGAGTAGTAAACGAGCCGAGTCAAACCAGGAGAGTACGAGGTGCCAAACGCAGAGCAGGAGAGTAGTGAACAAGCCGAGTCAAACCAGGAGTGTACGAGGTACCAAACGCAGAGCAGGAGAGTAGTCAGTAAGCCAGGGTCAATACGAAGCAGGGACAAGTAGTTCAAGAAGCTGCAGCAGGGCCAGGAAACCAACAGAGAAGAATCACAAGCAAGGAGGAACAGGAAAGGCAGGTATAAATAGACAGAGGGCGGGAGCTAGCTCCGTCTGGCCAGGCTGTGATAGGCTCTCCCACTCCTAAGCCTGCCATCCTGAGTGGTGGAAGATGGAGTCAGTCTCACAGACATAGAAGCAGGTGCAGACTGATTACCTATGGGCGTAGACACAGAAGCTGTGCCTGGCAGATCCTTAACAGTATCTGTGCCCGGTAACAGTCCGGCTTCCAGCAGTGTCATCACAGTCGTATATAATACAATGTATCTCTGTCCGGTAACCGTCAGGTTTCCAACAGTTTCATCACAGTCGTATATGATACAATGTAATAATAATATAATGTATCTCTTTCTGGTAACCGTCCAGATTTCAGTGTTGCTTTCCTGATCATACAATGGGGGGAATTGATCAATTATTGTTCTATACCAGAAAATGCGCAAATACCGCAAAAGTTGCACTTTGCAAAAAAAAATAAAAATTTATTGTGAATTTTGCGGCATTTGCACCGCTCACACCACTTAACTGGAAAATGGGCAGATCTTAGTTGACAGCCGATTAATTTACTTTCATTTACACCAGAAACTGGCGTAAATTACAGCAGAAATATCAGCTTGCAGCTGTTTTCGATTTTGGTTTCTTCTGCACAGCGGCGAGAGATGTGACTGATGTTTTAAGAGGCGTTTGTCTCTTAATAAATTAGGCGCCTCTTACTCCAACCTATTTTGGTTTTAGACTGACGTAATAAACGTAAATCTCCCTCAATGTATCTGCGTCTGAGAATTCAGTGTAATCCCGTTAATACAATGTATCATAAGAGTCCAGATACAGCAGTGAAATAATCATGATATATTGTATCTCTATGTGATAAACCTCTGACGACCGGACAGGGGGGGGGGGGGCACAATTTACAAATACTATAGTACTAATGTGTCAATTTATGAGAAGGAGCAGGGCTGTACCTAGGAAAGACTGGGCCCCATAGCAAACTTTTGACTGGGCCCCCCTCCCCTGGGTACCACACACAGCCCCCCTTGTAGATAGTGCCCCCTGTAGACATTGTCACCCCCCCTTGTAGATAGCCCCATCCTTCCCCCCATGTGGATAGTGCCCCCTCCCCCTTGCAGATAGTGCCATATAGCCGCCCCCGTAGATAGTGCCCCCACCTTCCCCTTGTAGATAGTGGCATACAGCCCCCTGTAGATAGCGCCCCCACCTCCCGCTTGTATATAGTGCAATACAGCCCTCCCTGTAGATAACTCCCCCCAACTTCCCTGTAGACAGCGCCATACTGCTCCCCCTATAAATAGGAACATAAAGCTCCCCCTATAGATAGCACCATACAGCTCCCCCTATAGATAGCGCCATACAGCCCCCTGTAGATAGTGTCATACAGCTCCCCCTATAGATAGTGCCCCCACCTCCTCTTGTAGATAGAGCCACACAGCCTCCCCTGTAGATAGCGCCACACAGCCCCCCTATAGATAGTGCCCCCACCTCCCCTTGTAGATAGCGCCACACATCCCCCTTGTAGATAGTGCCCCCACCTCCCCTGTAGATAGCGCCACACAGCACCCTTGTAGATAGCACCACACAGCCCCTGTAGATAGTGCCACACAGCCCCCCTGTAGTTAGCGCCATACAGCCCCTGTAGATAGTGCCACACAGCCCCCTGTAAATAGTGTCATATAGCCCCCCTCCACGTAGATAGTGCCATACAGCCCCCCACCCCAAACAAATAAAACCAAAAATGTTATACTCAGCTAGGCCCCGATCCCGCGACAAATGGAACTACTCCAAAGTATCAACACCGACGGGATCCTTGTGTAGGCTGTATGATCCAGTGGTCTGTAGCCTAGTAGATGGCAGTGTAGGGCGCTACCTCCCTGCTCTGTCATAGCGTTCAACAGCATCTGTGTCATAGGGTGCAGATACTATTGAATGTGGCGTCTCTACCACTGGCAGCGCCACCAGGCATGGGGGGGAGTGCCTTATGTCGCGGGCCCCGTAGCCGGCGCTGTGGCTGCTGGAGCGGCAGTTACGCCACTGAGAAGGAGAAAGTTGATCAAAATGGTTCACAGGGAATGATACATTTGTCGCAACTTACTATTCCTGTTAGATACGCTTTTCCTCCTTCTGTTAACGTCCTTCAGTATTTCGCACCCCATAAAAAGCGATTGTCCTAAGAAGTGTCTAAAACACATGAATAATTTGGCCACCGCCGTGTACTCTACGTTTTTGGTACTTTTCGCTTAGTAAATGCCCCCCCCCCCCATGTATCTTGTGTTCTACAATTCAGTAGAGCAGTCACAATGATACAATGTGTCTCTATAGTAATGATACGTTCTTCATAATAAGGGGCGTGGCTATGTCATAGTTATATTGCTACAAATCATTAACCACTTATTTACTGCGGCCACCTCATCTCCCCCAGGTCACATGAGCCGCACTAACAGCACTTCATACCCGAACCCCAGGGTACCCCATTATTAGCTCAGCCTGTCTTTTGGAGGTTAAGTCCAACTTGTGACCCTCTGTCCCTCCTGAATCGTCTCTTATGCCATATGATATACGGGATGCTATATGGCTCCCTACCTGTGTATAAGCCCCACATTGTGTGTCAATAATGAGATGTCTATGAACCCGAGTCACAAAATTGGATCTTTTTTACAATGAACGCTAAATGTCCCTACTCAGAGACATCATGGGGCCACAGACGCTGGTATCACATCGTGTCTAATAAGAAGCCAGACTTAATACAGGGGGGTGGCGCAGTCTCAATTCGGGGAAGGGGGGTGCTGCTTCAGGAGCGCTCGTCTAGGACGTCTCCCCTATAAACCAGGATGGGCTGTAAATGATAAAGTTGCTCTCCATTCTGATTCCAGTCCTGCTCTTTATAGAATGAGACCCCTTTAAAGGCTATGAAAACCTTTGAGGGTAATTTTTTTTTCTAATAAATCAATGTTTTTATTTTATTTAGAACAAGTTTTGAATTGGGTTTTATAAAAAAAAAAAATGTTTTACTTTTTGAAATACAGCTTCTATGTATCTTGCGGTCAAAGTCAAATTCGTCAGGTCAGCCGGACTGACGGCTTCGGCGAGCGCTGGTCCTGTGTGTCTCGGACCCGCACTATCCATCTGCTATCGATCACATAGCTGGATCCTGCGTGGAGACATGCAGGTCCATCGCTCGCCGAAGCCGTCAGTGCCACTAGGAATAAGGAGACGCTTTGCTCTGGTTTAGGAAACCCATTATCAAATACCCTTTGATGTTCTGAGTTAATAGAGGGGCGTCCACATTCAGGATCCTCCTCTATCAGTGGTGCGGAAACTGTCTACAAAAAGCATCTTTTCCTCGGTAGGACCAGTTATGTCCATTCTTACACAGAAACCCCATTGATTTTTTAATGAAAACGATGTAATGCTTTATTTCTCCTGTGGCGGCGCTGTAAAAAAACTGAACACTTACTGCCTGTTCATCCCACCTAGATTACTAGTGATTGCTGTGGGGTCCATTCTAACACAATGTATTGTCTACAGCAGAGAACCCCTTAAGACTGTTATAGACTGTTATAGATCCCTATCGTCACCCCTATACCATCCGTCATGATTGAGGGCCCAGGGACAGCATTTATACTTGGGCCCAAGAGCTTCACTATCCTGCATTTCCATAAGACTCAAAGTACCCCCAGAAATGCAAGAAAAAGATGAACTATTTCAAACTACACAATCATCGCATTGCATAGCGCAGTCACATGAACTTTTTCCACCCGCCATTGTATGGCTCCTATCTTGAGCCAGTCCGGCTTCCTAATTCATGACCTCAGATGAACAGGATTACATATTGTATTGCTACTGTGTACGACTCCATTGGGCCAAGGTGGAAGCCCCAGAACCCTGTTGTAAAAGATGCATTTCCTGGCTGCTGGTGACCTCATCTGGATGTGGTGATGTCATCCTGTATGAGATGACATCATGTTATGTGATGTCACTGTTAGCCTGCCCCTCTAGTTTATATAACTATTCCCTGGGGGCAGTGGGGCTCCCAGAGTTAGGGGCCCAGTTGCTATCTGACCTAGAGTGTGTAGGCCGGCAGCCAGTGCTCCGCTTTAGAAGATGCGCAGTATTTTGCAACATTTAAGAGCAGAATTCTCCATCCTGAATTGTGGAATTGGTTGTTGGGCCCCTGGTTAAATCCCTGCATAAAATCCTCATCTCCCCAGTCCGGGCTGTGCGCTGCGTCTCCTGTTACACCAGGAAGATTAATGTGGATGCAACATATATGATCTCGCAAGGCTACTGCCCTAATGCCGCCTGCAGGTGCTGAACCCTCCCTGAACCGGCCGGATTATCCCTGAAATACCAAACACCCCAAATACTAGCAGCCGCGCCTACACCGGAGGGGGGGGGGTCTAATGTGTCATATCCATGTAAACCCCAGGTAACCGCTGCCTCTGCTTACACATGGGGAGCTCCACCTGCAATGGGGGCAGCGAAGGACCGGGGTGGATTATTAGAGGAAATCTCTGAGGATTATAAAGTCTATGGAGTTTATAGAATAAATCAGAAATGATCAAATTATCCACAGTCATCAAGAAATCTCAATCATTGTAGAATGGAAAGTTCCGCAACATTTTAAAAGACGCTGTGTCTCAATTCCTCAACATTTTCAAGATCTCTGTTTGTTGTCAGTAAAAGGCTAAAAACGCTTCCTAAACGAATACTTCCGATAGCTGAGGGCTTGTTACAATTGTATCCAGATTAGATAATCCCTTAGGAGCAAAACACATCAACAGCAGAAATCACTCTCCTGTTACAATGTATCAGTCTGGAGTTCAGGCTGTTTACGTCACAAAAGTAAACAGACTGGATACAAGTGTAGCAAACCCTCAGCTGTGAGAGGTATTGTAAAGGTTTTCAGCCTCTGGACATACAAAAAAAATGGGGCAGATTTATAATATTGTCCTGAATTTAAACAGCATAAAACTAGACCAAACGGCGCCAAAATTATGACAATGGCGCACGTTGAACAAAATGTTAGAGACCTTTCTCTTCCTTACGCCACCTTTTAGCTGACTTACTTTATATAATGATATTGCACCAAAATAATGACGCACCCCATTAATAAATATGGTGCCTTTTATAACTCCACTTAGCCACGCCCCCTTTTCTAGTCACAAACTGTCAAGTGAGGCGTAAACAGCATCTAAAATATATAATAAATTTGTCTCAAAACATGCGGTGTCTGAATTTTGGCACATTTTGTATAAAAAATCTCCAACATTGTTCGCATTCCATGTGAACAAGCAGAGATCTTATAAACAGTGAGCAATGGAATACAATTAAAGGTCTGCCAAAACATTTTATTGAGATACAAAAACAAGCAAATAATCACAGGAGATTGTAGTAAAAAAAAATTGGGCTGGGCTAAGAGCTGACTTAAAAATTCTAACATTTTTTCTGCTTGCGAACACCACTAGGGGGAGCTCACTGCATGTGGATTCATAGAGCCTGAATAGAATTACATGGTATCATTCTGCTGCCTGCAGTCACCACTAGAGGGAGCTCAATACATACAGATATATACAGCTCCTATAGAGTTACATGATAACATTCTGCTGCCTGCAGTCACCACTAGGGGGAGCTCACTACATACAGATATATACAGCTCCCATAGAGTTACATGATAGCATTCCGCTGCCTGCAGCCACCACTGGGGGGAGCTTACTACATACCGATATATATTGCTTCCATAGAGTTACATGATAAGATTCTGCTGCTTGCAGCAACCACTAGGGGGAGCTCATTACATACAGATATATACAGCTCCCATATAGTTACATGATAACATTCTGCTGCCTAAAGTCACCACTAGGGGAGCTCATTACATACATATATATTCAGCTCTCATAGAGTTACATGATAACATTCTGCTGCCTGCAGCCACCACTGGGGGGAGCTCATTACATACAGATATATACAGCTCCCATACAGTTACATGATAACATTCTGCTGCCTGAATTCACCACTAGGGGGAGCTCATTACATACAGATATATACAGCTCCCATAGAGTTACATAATAAAATTCTGCTGCCTGCAGTCACCACTAGAGGGAGCTCACTACATACACATATGTACAGCTCCCATAGAATTTAATGATAACATTCTGCTGCCTGCAGCTACCACTAGGGGAGTTTAATGCATACAGATGTATACCGCTCCCATAGAGTTACATAATATTCTGCTGCCTGCAGCAACCACTAGAAGGAGTTCACTACATAAAGATATATACAGCTCCCATAGCTTTACATAATAACATTCTGATGCCTGCAATTACCAATAGGCAGAGCTCAGTACATACAGATATATACATCTCCCAAAGAGTTACATGATAGCATTACGCTGCCTGCAGCCACCACTGTGGGGAGCTTACTACATACAGATATATATTGCTCCAATAGAGTTAAATGATAGGATTCTGCTGCCTGCAGCAACCACTAGTGGGAGCTCATTACATACAGGTATATACAGCTCCCATACAGTTACATGATAACATTCTGCTGCCTAAAGTCACCACTAGGGGGAGCTCATTACATACAGATCTATACAGCTCCCATAAAGTTACATAATAAGACTTCAGCTACCTGCAGCCACCACTAGGGGAAACTCACTATATATATATATATATATATATATATATATATATATATATATATCTCCCATAGTTACATAGTAACATTCTGCTGGCTGCAGCCACTACTAGGGAGATCTCAGTACGTTCAGATATGTACAGCTCCCATAGATTTACATGATAAAAAAAATCTGCCTGCAGTCACCACTAGGGGGAGCTAACACCATACAGAAATATACAGCTGCCATAGAGATACACAACAACATTCAAGCCTTCTGCAGCCACCACTAGGGGTAGGTTACTATATATAGGTATACAGTTAGGTCCAGAATGATTTGGACAGTGACACAATCTTCATGATTTGGGTTTTGCTGCCACCACATTGGATTTGAAATTAAACATCTGAGATGCAATTAAAGTTTAGACTTTCCGGTTTAATTGAAGGGGTTGAACGAAAAACTCCTGTGAAACATTTAGGAATTGCAGCCATTTTTCTACACGGCCGCCTCATTCCAGGGGCTCAAAAGTAATTGGACAAATTAACATTCCCATAAATAAAATGTTTTTTGTTTTTTTAATACTTTGTAGAGAATCCTGTGCAGCAATGACGGCCTGAAGCCTGGACCCCATGGACATCACCACACGCTGGTTTCCTCCTTTGTGATGCTTTGCCCAGGGGCGTAGCTAGGGGGGACAGAGACAGGGCATGTGCCACGGGCGCAACTGAGAGGGGGGCGCCAGCGCCACCTCCTCCTGCACTATAATTGTACCTGTGTCTATAGGACACAGGTACAAGAAGAAGCAATGAATGGCCGGGTACGTTCTGTGCCCGGCTATTCAGCTCTTTTGTACCAGAGCTTCCGTCGATGAAAGGCGCTGAGTGACAGGGAAAGTCCTCCTGCCCAGCCAATCAGCACCTTTCATAGACGCTTCATCCAACCCCCAGGAGACCTGCGCAGAAGAGAGCAGGTCTCCATTGCTGCCGGCCGGCGTGGGAGCGGGAATAAGGTGAGTTTGAATAGTTAGTTATTTTATTGTAATAAAAAAGTGTGTGGCTTTATCTACAAGGGGGGCTTTATCTACGGGGGAGGGGCTTTATCTATGGGGGAGGGGCTTTATCTACAGGGGGGCTTTATCTACAGGGGGGCTTTATCTACAGGGGCTTTAACTACAGGGGCTTTATCTACAGGGGGGGCTTTATCTACGGGGGGCTTTATCTACAGGGGGGGCTCTATATACAGGGGTGGACTATCTATGGAGCACCATATAAAGGGGTGGGCTATATCTACAGGGGGGCTATATACAGAGGTGGGCTATCTATGGAGTACTATATACAGGGGTGGGCTATATCTACAGGGGGCTATATACAGGGGTGTGCTATCTATGGAGCACTATATACAGGGGTGGACTATATGTGGAGCACTATATACAGGGGTGGGCTATATCTACAGGGGGGCTATATACAGGGGTAGGCTATCTGTGGAGCACTATAGGGGGGAGCTATTTGTGGGACACTATATACAGGGGTGGGCTATATGGGGGCCCTATCTACAGGGGGCTATATGGGGGCACTATCTACAGGGGGCTCTATGGCAGGCACTATCTATAGGGGGCACAATGTGTGTGTGGGACACGGTGTATGGTGCTATTATAATTAGAGGTGCAGTGTATGGCGCTATTATATTTAGGGGCGTAGTGTGTCGTTTAATGAGAACTTTAACTTTGTTTATAGGTGTAGAAATGTTGGAAAAGTGAGACGCTGAAGACATCTGAGCGGCAAACTGCAGAAATGGGTTGTGACCGGGAGAAGTCATCATAGAGGTCTGGACCAGATGGAGAAAAAGAACTAGAATCTGAGACGTCACCGGTGAGTCACTTAATGTAAATGTTTATTCTGCCTCTAATCAGCACTGTAGTCACTGTATGATCTGCAGCGAGATACTTATGATATGATTTATTTTTTGTGAAACGGCATCTCCCAGCATATCCTTACCATTGTTCGGGCCATGCTTGGAGCTGTAGTTTTACGCCGTACAAACCTATACGGCAGGGGTTGCACTAAATTGAGCTGTATTTCTGCTGGTGCTGTATATATGTACTGAGCTTTGTAAAGGTGCTGTATATATGTACTGAGCTTGGTACAGGTGCTGTATGTATGTACTGAGGTTTGTTCTGGTGCTGTATATATGTACTGAGCTTGGTTCTGGTGCTGTATATATGTACTGAGCTTGGTTCTGGTGTTGTGTATAGAACTATGTTGCTTGTAAAATGTGCAAATGTTTTTATGCTCGAGTTACATAAAAATAAATTTGGAAAAGAAATGACACGTCATTGATTGGTAGAGAAAACAAACACGGCGAACCGGAAGGAGATGTCGGGAAAGAGGTTGGTGGGGGGCGCCAAACTGAATCTGCCCCGGATGCTGGAGAACCTAGCTACGCCTCTGCTTTGCTCGACCTTTACTGCAGCGTCTTCACTTGTCGCTTGTTTGTGGGACTTTCTGCATTACGTTTTGTCTTCAGCAAGTGTAATGCTGGATCGATGTGAAATGCTGGATCGGGTTGAGATCTGGTGACTCGGCCATTGCAGAATATTCCACTTCTTTCCTTATAAACTCCTCGGTCGCTTTCTCAGGATGTTTTGGGTCATTGTCCATCTGTCCTGTGAAGCGACGTCCAATCAACTTATTGCATGTGGTGGAATCTGAGCAGAAAGTAAATCCCTGAACACTTCACAATTCATCCGGCTGCTTCTGTCTCCAGTCACATCATCAATAAACACTAGTGACCCAGTGCCTTTGGCAGCCATGCATGCCCATTCCATCACACTGCCTCCACCATGCCATCACACTGCCCCCACCATGCCATCACACTGCCTACACCATGCCATCACACTGCCCCCACCATGCCATCACACTGCCTCCACCATGCCATCACACTGCCCCCACCATGCCATCACACTGCCTCCACCATGCCATCACACTGCCCCCACCATGCCATCACACTGTCTCCACCATGTCATCACACTGCCCCCACCATGCCATCACACTGCCCCCACCATGCCATCACACTGTCTCCACCATGCCATCACACTGCCCCCACCATGCCATCAAACTGCCTCCACCATGCCATTACACTGCCCCCGCCATGTGTTACAGAGGATGTGGTGGCTTTGGATCATGAGACGTTCCAAGCCTTCTTCATACTTTCTTCCTCCCATCATTCTGGTCCAGGTTGATCTTAGTTTCATGCTGTTCCAGAACTGGGCCTCTTCTTTACATGTTGTTTGGTAAAGTCTGATCTGGCCTTTCTATTTTTGAGGCTGGATAATGGTTTGCACCTTGTGGTGAATCCTCTGTATTTGCTCTCATGAAGTCTTCTCTTTATGGTGGACTTAGATACTGATGCACCTACTTCCAGGAGAGTCTTCACTTGGGTAGATGTTGTGAAGGGGTTTTTCTTCATCATGGAAAGGATTCTGCGATCATCCACCACTGTTGTCCTCCATGAACGTTCAGGCCTTTTGGAGTTCACGAGATCACCAGTGCACTCTTTTTTTTCCAAGAATGTACCAAACTGTTGATTCTTTGATCCTTTGACCTCTTGTTGTGGGTTCACAGCAACAGCTTCCAAATGCAAATGCTGCACCTGGCATCAACTCCAGACCTTTTACCTGCTTAATTGATGATGGATTAAGAAGGGAATAGCCCATGAAGTCCATTAAATAGCTTGTGAGGCAGCTACATATGAAAGAGCTGTAATTCCTAAACCCTTCCTAAATGAGGATGTGAATACCCTCAAATTAAAGCCAAGAGTCTGCACTTTAAGCCCAGATTATATAACTGGATATTCAATATGTTTTAGTAAACCGCTAAAATGACAAAACTATATATACTGTATATTGTATAGTATACTGTATACTGTTTCCATAAAGTTACATGTTAAGATTCCAGCTTGCTGCAGACACCACTAGAGGGAGCTCTCTTCTTACAGATATATGCAGCACCCATTGAGTTACATAATAAGATTTCAGCTACCTGCAGCCACCACTAGGGAGAGCTCATTACATACAGCTATATACAGCTCCTATAGAGTTAGATGATAACATTCTGCTGCCTGCAGCCACCACTAGGGGGAGCTCACTACATACAGATCTATAAATACAGCTCCCATAGAGTTACATGATAACATTCTGCTGCCTGCAGCCACCACTAGGGGGAGCTCATTACATACAGATGTATACAGCTCCCATAAAGTTACATGATAACATTCTGCTGCCTGCAGTCACCACTATTGCGAACTCACTACATATAGATATATACAGCTACTGTAGATTTACATGATATATTCAGCTACCTGCAGTCACCACTAGGGGGAGTTCACTCCATACAGATATATACCTACCAAAGAGTTGCATGATAATATTCTGTTCATCTGCTGCCATCATTAGGAGGAGCTCACTACATACAGATATACGCAGCTACCATAGCGTTAAATTATAACATTCCAGTTGTCTGCAATCACCACTAGAGGGAGCTCACTACATACAGATATATACAGCTCTCATAGAGTTAGACAATCACATTCTGCTGCCTGCAGCTACCAATAGGGGGAGCTCACTACATACAGATATATACAGCTCCCATAGAGTTACATGATAAGATTCTGCTGCCTGCAGCCACCACTAGAGGAAGCTCACTACATACAGATATATATATATAGCTCCCGTAGAGCTACATAATGACATTATGCTGCCTGCAGTCATTCAGATATATACAGTTACTATAGAGTTATATGATACGTTTCCAGCTGCATGCAGCCACCACTAGAGGGAGCTCACTACATACAGATATATACACCTCCCATAGAGTTACATAATAACATTATGCTGCCTGCAGTCACAACTAGAGGGAGCTCACTACATTCAGATATATATACAGCTCCCTTAGAGTTACATGATAACATTCCAGCTGTCTTCAGTCACCACTAGAGGGAGCTCACTACATACAGATATATACAGCTCCCATAGAGTAATATGATAAGATTCCAGCTGCCTTCAGCCACCACTAGGGGTAGCCTACTGCATATGGAGTTATACAGCTAACGCAATAGGAGCTCTATAAATCTATGTGTAGTGAGCTCCCCTTCGTAGAGGATAAAATTAACCACTATGCCGTGTCCCAGCAAACACAAGAAGCTATTCAGTGCCAGACCTCTCCACCACTGGATTTATAGCAGTCGTGTGCCCTGTTTTTAGGGTTAAGGGAGTCTAAGGGCATGCCCCCACGTGGCGGATTTACTCCGCAACTGTCCGCATCAATGCCGCACAGAATCTGCGTTGCAGATTCTGCGGCGGATCTGCCCAAAATGTGCAGTAAATTGATGCGGACTAGCTGCTGCGGACTGCGGGAAAAGTGCTTCCCTTCTCTGTATCAGTGCAGGATAGAGAGAAGGGACAGCACTTTCCCTAGTGAAAGTAAACGAATTTCATACTTACCGGCCGTTGTCTTGGTGACACGTCCCTCTTTCGGCATCCAGCCCGACCTCCCTGGATGACGCGGCAGTCCATGTGACCGCTGCAGCCTGTGATTGGCTGCAGCCGTCACTTAGACTGAAACGTCATCCTGGGAAGCCGGACTGGAGACAGAAGCAGGGAGTTCTCGGTAAGTATGAACTTCTATTTTTTTGACAGGTTGCTGTATATTGGGATCGGTAGTCACTGTCCAGGGGGCAGAAACAGTTACTGCCGATCGCTTAACTCTTTCAGCACCCTGGACAGTGACTATTTACTGACGTCTCCTAGCAACGCTCCCATAATTACGGGAGCCCCATTGACTTCCTCAGTCTGGCTGTAGACCTAGAAATACATAGGTCCAGCCAGAATGAAGAAATGTCATGTCAAAAAAGCAAGACGCATCCGCAGCACACATAACATGTGCATGACAGCTGCGGACTTCATTGCGGAATTTAGAATCTCCATTGAAGTCAATGGAAAAATTCCGCCATGAGTCCGCAACCAGTCCGCCACTGCTCCGCAACATCCATTGCATGCTGCGGACACCAAATTCTGCACCGCAGCCTATGCTCCGCAGCGGAATTTTCAGCCTCGTCTAAACGAACCCTACTAAATAGAAGTGGAAGTCAATGGAGAAATGGCTCCGCTGCGGATTAACGCTGCGGAGTGTCCGCAGCGGAATTAAAGAGCAATTCCGCCACGTGTGGCTTTGCCCTTACTGTTACTTACTATTCTATACTACTATTCTCCATTATTACTATGTTACTTACTATTCTATACTACTATTCTACATTATTACTTTTACTTACTATTCTACACTACTATTCTCCATTATTACTGTTACTTACTATTCTATACTACTATTCTCCATTATTACTATGTTACTTACTATTCTATACTACTATTCTCCATTATTACTTTGTTACTTACTATTCTATACTACTATTCTACATTATTACTATGTTACTTACTATTCTATACTACTATTCTCCATTATTACTGTTACTTACTATTCTATACTACTATTCTACATTATTGCTATGTTACTTACTATTCTATACTACTATTCTCCATTATTACTATGTTACTTACTATTCTTTACTACTATTCTCCATTATTACTGTTACTTACTATTCTATACTACTATTCTCCATTATTACTATGTTACTTACTATTCTATACTACTATTCTACATTATTACTATGTTACTTACTATTCTATACTACTATTCTCCATTATTACTGTTACTTACTATTCTATACTACTATTCTCCATTATTACTGTTACTTACTATTCTATAACACTATTCTCCATTATTACTATGTTACTTACTATTCTATACTACTATTCTCCATTATTACTATGTTACTTACTATTCTATACTACTATACTCCATTATTACTATGTTACTTACTATTCTACACTACTATTCTCCATTATTACTATGTTACTTACTATTCTACACTACTATTCTACATTATTACTATGTTACTTACTATTCTATACTACTATTCTACATTATTACTATGTTACTTACTATTCTACACTACTATTCTCCATTATTACTATGTTACTTACTATTCTATACTACTATTCTCCATTATTACTATGTTACTTACTATTTTATACTACTATTCTCCATTATTACTGTTACTTACTATTCTATACTACTATTCTCCATTATTACTGTTACTTACTATTCTATACTACTATTCTCCATTATTACTATGTTACTTACTATTCTATACTACTTTTCTCCATTATTACTATGTTACTTACTATTCTATACTACTATTCTACATTATTACTATGTTACTTACTATTCTATACTACAATTCTCCATTATTACTATGTTACTTACTATTCTATACTACTATTCTCCATTATTACTATGTTACTTACTATTCTATACTACTATTCTACATTATTACTGTTACTTACTATTCTATACCACTATTCTCCATTATTACTATGTTACTTACTATTCTATAATACTATTCTCCATTATTACTATGTTACTTACTATTCTACACTACTATTCTCCATTATTACTATGTTACTTACTATTCTACACTACTATTCTACATTATTACTGTTACTTACTATTCTATACTACTATTCTACATTATTACTGTTACTTACTATTCTACACTACTATTCTCCATTATTACTATGTTACTTACTATTCTATAACACTATTCTCCATTATTACTATGTTAATTACTATTCTATAATACTATTCTACATTATTACTATGTTACTTACTATTCTATACTACTATTCTCCATTATTACTGTTACTTACTATTCTATACTACTATTCTCCATTATTACTATGTTACTTACTATTCTATACTACTATTCTCCATTATTACTGTTACTTACTATTCTATAACACTATTCTCCATTATTACTATGTTACTTACTATTCTATACTACTATTCTCCATTATTACTATGTTACTTACTATTCTATACTACTATACTCCATTATTACTATGTTACTTACTATTCTACACTACTATTCTCCATTATTACTATGATACTTACTATTCTACACTACTATTCTACATTATTACTATGTTACTTACTATTCTATTCTACTATTCTACATTATTACTATGTTACTTACTATTCTATTCTACTATTCTACATTATTACTATGTTACTTACTATTCTACACTACTATTCCCCATTATTACTATATTACTTACTATTCTATACTACTATTCTCCATTATTACTATGTTACTTACTATTTTATACTACTATTCTCCATTATTACTGTTACTTACTATTCTATACTACTATTCTCCATTATTACTGTTACTTACTATTCTATACTACTATTATCCATTATTACTGTTACTTACTATTCTATACTACTATTCTCCATTATTACTATGTTACTTACTATTCTATACTACTATTCTCCATTATTACTGTTACTTACTATTCTATACTACTATTCTCCATTATTACTATGTTACTTACTATTCTATACTACTATTCTCCATTATTACTATGTTACTTACTATTCTATACTACTTTTCTCCATTATTACTATGTTACTTACTATTCTATATTACTATTCTACATTATTACTATGTTACTTACTATTCTATACTACTATTCTACATTATTACTATGTTACTTACTATTCTATACTACTATTCTCCATTATTACTGTTACTTACTATTCTATACTACTATTCTCCATTATTACTATGTTACTTACTATTCTATACTACTATTCTCCATAATTACTATGTTACTTACTATTCTATACTACTAAACTGCACTATTACTATGTTACTTATTATTCTATACTACTATTCTACATTATTACTATGTTACTTACTATTCTATACTACTATTCTCCATTATTACTATGTTACTTACTATTCTATACTACTATTCTCCATTATTACTGTTACTTACTATTCTATACTACTATTCTCCATTATTACTATGTTACTTACTATTCTATACTACTATTCTCCATTATTACTATGTTACTTACTATTCTATACTACTAAACTGCACTATTACTATGTTACTTATTATTCTATACTACTATTCTACATTATTACTATGTTACTTACTATTCTATACTACTATTCTCCATTATTACTATGTTACTTACTATTCTATACTACTATTCTCCATTATTACTATGTTACTTACTATTCTATACTACTTTTCTCCATTATTACTATGTTACTTACTATTCTATACTACTATTCTACATTATTACTATGTTACTTACTATTCTATACTACTATTCTCCATTATTACTGTTACTTACTATTCTATACTACTATTCTCCATTATTACTATGTTACTTACTATTCTATACTACTATTCTCCATAATTACTATGTTACTTACTATTCTATACTACTAAACTGCACTATTACTATGTTACTTATTATTCTATACTACTATTCTACATTATTACTATGTTACTTACTATTCTATGCTACTATTCTCCATTATTACTATGTTACTTACTATTCTATACTACTATTCTCCATTATTACTGTTACTTACTATTCTATACTACTATTCTCCATTATTACTATGTTACTTACTATTCTATACTACTAATCTCCATTATTACTATGTTACTTACTATTCTATACTACTATTCTACATTATTACTATGTTACTTACTATTTTATACTACTATTCTCCATTATTACTATGTTACTTACTATTCTATACTACTATTCTCCATTATTACTATGTTACTTACTATTCTATACTACTATTCTACATTATTACTATGTTACTTACTGTTCTATACTACTATTCTCCATTATTACTGTTACTTACTATTCTATAATACTATTCTCCATTATTACTATGTTACTTACTATTCTACAGTATACTACTATTCTCTATTATTACTATGTTACTTACTATTCTATACTACTATTCTACATTATTACTATGTTACTTACTATTCTATACTACTATACTGCACTATTACTATGATACTTACTATTCTATGCTTCTATACTGCACTATTACTATGATACTTACTATTCTATACTACTATACTGCACTATTACTATGATACTTACTATTCTATGCTACTATACTGCACTATTACTATGATACTTACTATTCCATACTACTATACTGCACTATTACTATGATACTTACTATTCTATGCTACTATACTGCACTATTACTATGATACTTACTATTCTATACTACTATACTGCGCTATTACTATGATACTTACTATTCTATGCTACTATACTGCGCTATTACTATGATACTTACTATTCTATACTACTATACTGCACTATTACTATGATACTTACTATTCTATACTACTATTCTCCATTATTACTGTTACTTACTATTCTATACTACTATTCTCCATTATTACTATGTTACTTACTATTCTATACTACTATTCTCCATTATTACTATGTTACTTACTATTCTACACTACTATTCTACATTATTACTATGTTACTTACTATTCTATACTACTATTCTCCATTATTACTATGTTACTTACTATTCTATACTACTATTCTACATTATTACTATGTTACTTACTATTCTATACTACTAGTCTACGTTATTACTGTTACTTACTATTCTATACTACTATTCTCCATTATTACTGTTACTTACAATTCTATACTACTATTCTCCATTATTACTATGTTACTTACTATTCTATACTACTATTCTCCATTATTACTGTTACTTACTATTCTATACTACTATTCTCCATTATTACTATGTTACTTACTATTCTATACTACTAGTCTACGTTATTACTGTTACTTACTATTCTATACTACTAGTCTACGTTATTACTGTTACTTACTATTCTATACTACTATTCTCCATTATTACTGTTACTTACTATTCTATACTACTATTCTCCATTATTACTATGTTACTTACTATTCTATACTACTATTCTCCATTATTACTGTTACTTACTATTCTATACTACTATTCTCCATTATTACTATGTTACTTACTATTCTACACTAATATTCTACATTATTACTGTTACTTACTATTCTACACTACTATTCTACATTATTACTGTTACTTACTATTCTATACTACTATTCTCCATTATTACTGTTACTTACTATTCTACACTACTATTCTACATTATTACTTTTACTTACAATTCTACACTACTATTCTACATTATTACTGTTACTTACTATTCTACACTACTATTCTCCATTATTACTATGTTACTTACTATTCTACACTACTATTCTACATTATTACTGTTACTTACTATTCTACACTACTATTCTACATTATTACTGTTACTTACTATTCTATACTACTATTCTCCATTATTACTGTTACTTACTATTCTACACTACTATTCTCCATTATTACTATGTTATTTACTATTCTATAATACTATTCTCCATTATTACTATGTTACTTACTATTCTATAATACTATTCTCCATTATTACTATGTTACTTACTATTCTATACTACTATTCTCCATTATTACTATGTTACTTACTATTCTATACTACTATTCTCCATTATTACTATGTTATTTACTATTCTATACTACTATTCTACATTATTACTGTTACTTACTATTCTATACTACTATTCTCCATTATTACTGTTACTTACTATTCTACACTACTATTCTCCATTATTACTATGTTATTTACTATTCTATAATACTATTCTCCATTATTACTATGTTACTTACTATTCTATAATACTATTCTCCATTATTACTATGTTACTTACTATTCTATACTACTATTCTACATTATTACTGTTACTTACTATTCTTGTAATGGCAGGAAGGAGGTGAAGGGAAAGTGAGCCCTAATCTACCCACCGCCCTGTCCCTGCCTACTTGCAACGACCCGCCCTAGGCGACGAGGTACAACTGGGCGGCGGTCCCTACGCTGGCTAAGTGCACTGGAAGACAAACAGGGAACACGCAAGGGAAGGGGCAGTAGCCACGGAACGCCACGAGGAAACGGGGCGGCGAACGAACAGTCAGGACCAGGACGAAGTGAGTACACCCGAGCGGGCACGGAGACAGGAGCAAGCCAGGGCAAGCAAAGCAGGTCAAGCAGAACTGCAGCAAGGCAGAAGCACGGCAGAAGCAGGCTGGAGCAAGCAGCAGTGGGGCCAGGAATCCAAAAGAATTACAAGCACTGAGGGAGAGCACAGGGCAGGTAATAAAGGGCAGGGGGCGGAGCTAACTCCGAGAGACCAGGCCGCGATAGGCTCTCCCACTCCTGAGCCTGCCACCCTGGTTGGTGGGAGATGGTGTCAGTCGAACAGGTCTGGCCTCAGGTGTGGATTGATTAATCCCAGGAGTATAGCTAGATGAAGTACCTGGCAGATCCCTAACAGTACTCCCCCTTTTATGAGGGGCCACCGGACCCTTACTAAGGGGACCCGGTTTAGTGGGGAAGAGGAGGTGGAACCTCCTGATCAATACCCCAGCGTGAACATCACGGGCAGGTACCCAAGTCCTCTCCTCCGGCCCGTATCCTTTCCAATGGACCAGGTACTGGAGGGAGCCCTGGACCATCCTACTGTCCATAATCTTGGCCACCTCGAATTCCACCCCCTCAGGGGTGAGAACGGGAACAGGAGGTATCCTCGAGGGGGACCAGGACGGGGAGCAGCGTTTAAGGAGGGAGGCATGGAAGACGTCATGTATGCGAAAGGATGGGGGGAGCTCCAGACGGAAGGATACAGGGTTGAGGACTTCAATGATCTTATAAGGTCCAATGAATCGGGGAGCAAACTTCCTGGACGGGACCTTAAGGCGCAAGTTCCTGGACGACAACCAGACCAAATCCCCGACGACAAACTGGGGGTTAGCAGAACGTCTACTATCCGCCTGAATCTTTTGTGCGCTCTGGGACGCCTCTAGGTTCTTCTGAACCTGGGCCCAGACAGTGCACAGTTCCCGATGAACCTCCTCTACCTCAGGATTATTGGAACAACCAGGGGAGACGGAGGAGAACCTTGGGTTAAACCCGAAATTACAGAAAAACGGGGAGACCCCTGACGAGTTTCTGACCCGGTTATTCAGGGAAAATTCAGCAAGGGGAAGGAATGAGACCCAATCGAATTGACAGTCAGAGATGAAACACCTTAAATATTGTTCCAGGGATTGGTTGGTCCTTTCCGTTTGGCCATTAGTTTCGGGATGGAAGGCGGAGGAGAAGGACAGATCAATCTCCAACTTTTTACAAAAAGCTCTCCAAAATAAGGAAACAAATTGTACCCCTCTGTCAGAAACGATATTGACTGGGGCCCCATGGAGACGCAGGATGTGTTTCACAAACAAAGAAGCTAACGTCTTGGCGTTAGGTAGCTTCTTAAGGGGCACAAAGTGGCACATCTTGCTGAAGCGGTCGACTACCACCCACACCACCGACTTGCCCTGAGATGGAGGCAAATCGGTGATAAAATCCATGGAGATATGGGTCCAAGGTCTCTGGGGAATGGGCAAGGAACGTAGTAGGCCCGCAGGTCGGGACCTAGGGGTTTTGGACCTAGCGCAAACCTCACAAGCGGCGACGTAAGCCCTAACATCTTTAGGCAACCCAGGCCACCAATAGTTTCTGGTAATGAGGTGTTTGGTGCCCAAGATGCCAGGATGACCAGATAGAGCGGCATCCTGGTATTGCAGGGGAACAAACAGTTTGTCCCCAGGGACGTTCCCGGGAGCTGCACCCTGATCAGCCGCGATATCAGAAGCTAAATCAGAATCCGTGGCAGAGACAATTATACCAGGGGGTAAAATACAAGCGGGATCCTTCTCGGAAGGAGGATTGGCCATGAAACTACGTGACAGGGCGTCAGCCTTAATATTCTTCGACCCAGCCCTATAGGTAACCAAGAAATTAAATCTGGTAAAGAATAGTGCCCACCGAGCTTGTCTAGGATTAAGCCTCCGTGCCGATTCTAGGAAAACCAGATTCTTGTGATCCGTAAGGACCGTTACCTGGTGTCTGGCCCCCTCCAGGAAGTGCCGCCACTCCTCAAAAGCCCATTTAATGGCTAGAAGTTCGCGGTTGCCAATATCATAGTTACTCTCCGTGGGCGAAAACTTCCTAGAGAAGTAAGCACAGGGGCGGAGATGGGTGAGGGAGCTGGTACCCTGGGACAAGACGGCCCCCACTCCCACCTCGGAAGCGTCAACCTCCACAATAAATGGCTCCTCTTGGTTGGGCTGAATCAGCACGGGGGCCGAGATAAAGCACTTCTTGAGAGTCTCAAAGGCTTGGACGGCCTCAGGGGGCCAATGGAGGACATCGGCACCCTTGCGGGTGAGGTCCGTAAGAGGCTTAGCGACGACCGAGAAGTTGGCAATAAATCTCCTGTAATAGTTGGCGAACCCTAAAAAACACTGTAACGCCTTAAGGCAGGCAGGTTGGACCCATTCCGCCACAGCTTGAACCTTGGCAGGGTCCATGCGGAATTCATGAGGAGTGAGGATTTGCCCTAAAAATGGTATCTCCTGTACCCCAAAGACACATTTTTCAGTCTTAGCAAACAGATTATTCTCCCGAAGGACCTGGAGCACCTTCCTGACATGCTCCACGTGGGAGGACCAGTCCTTGGAAAACACCAGTATGTCATCAAGGTACACAACAAGAAAATTACCCAGGTACTCTCTCAGGATTTCATTAATAAAATTCTGAAAGACAGCAGGGGCATTACACAACCCAAAGGGCATGACCAGGTATTCGAAATGACCCTCGGGTGTGTTGAACGCAGTTTTCCACTCATCCCCCTCTTTGATGCGGATAAGGTTATATGCCCCCCGAAGATCGAACTTAGAAAACCACTGGGCTCCCTGAACCTGATTAAAAAGATCCGGAATCAAAGGAAGTGGGTACTGGTTCCTTACGGTGACCTTATTCAGGTTACGATAATCAATGCACGGCCTAAGACCACCATCCTTCTTCCCCACGAAGAAGAAGCCAGCACCTACAGGAGAAGTCGAGGGGCGAATGAAACCCTTGGCCAGGCATTCTTGGATATATACCCTCATCGCTTCACGTTCAGGACATGAAAGATTAAATATCCTACCCTTAGGAAGCTTGGCACCAGGCACCAAATCGATAGCGCAATCGTAATCTCTATGGGGGGGCAACACCTCGGAGGCCTCCTTAGAAAACACATCGGCGAAGTCCTGAACAAACTCAGGAAGCGTGTTTACCTCCTCCCGGGGAGAAATAGAGTTAACGGAAAAACATGACATAAGACATTCATTACCCCATTTGGTGAGATCCCCAGTATTCCAATCAAATGTGGGATTATGCAACTGCAACCAGGGAAGGCCTAAAACCAGATCAGACGATAATCCCTGCATCACCAGTACAGAGCACTGCTCCAAATGCATGGAGCCAACCAGGAGTTCAAAAACAGGAGTATGCTGAGTAAAATAACCATTAGCAAGGGGGGTTGAGTCGATTCCTACTACAGGGATAGGATAAGGTAAATCAATACAAGGCATCTTTAGAGACATAGCAAATTCCACAGACATGATATTAGCAGATGAGCCAGAATCCACGAAAGCACTGCCCGTGGCAGACCGGCCAGCAAACGAGACCTGAAAGGGAAGCAAAATTTTATTGCGTTTCACATTAACGGGAAATACCTGTGCGCCCAAGTGACCTCCCCGATGATCACTTAGGCGCGGAAGTTTTCCGGCTTCTTATTCTTGCGCCTGGGACAGGTGTTCAGTAGATGCTTGTCGTCCCCACAGTAGAAGCAGAGACCATTCATTCTGCGAAACTCCCTACGTTGTCGAGGGGACATGGAGGCCCCGAGTTGCATAGGTACCTCCGAGTCCTCCGTGGAGGGGCGAGGAGACGGGACCTCGGGGGGAATCGCAGAAAAGTCAGAGGGGAGCACACTGAAGCGTTCTAGCTGACGTTCCCTGAGACGTCGGTCAAGTCGTACTGCTAGGGCCATAACCTGGTCAAGGGAGTCAGGCGAGGGGTAGCTAACCAGCAGATCCTTCAGGGCGTCAGATAATCCTAACCTAAACTGGCACCTTAGGGCCGGATCGTTCCACTGAGAAGCTACGCACCACTTCCTAAAATCAGAACAGTATTCCTCAACCGGTCTCCTACCCTGACGTAAGGTCACCAGCTGACTCTCGGCTAAAGCAGTCCTGTCAGTCTCGTCGTAAATGAGTCCGAGGGCAGAGAAAAAACGATCAACAGAGGAAAGTTCAGGGGCGTCAGGAGCCAAGGAGAAGGCCCACTCTTGGGGCCCTTCCTGGAGTCGGGATATGATGATACCCACCCGCTGGTTCTCGGAACCTGAGGAGTGGGGCTTTAGGCGGAAATACAGTCTGCAACTCTCCCGGAAGGAGAGAAACGTCTTACGGTCCCCTGAAAACCGGTCAGGTAACTTGAGGTCGGGTTCTAGAGGTGAGGTGAGGGGTACTACTAAAGCAGCGTCACCCTGATTGACCCTTTGGGCCAGGGCCTGGACCTGTAGGGAGAGGCCCTGCATCTGCTGGGTCAGGGTCTCAAGGGGGTCCATGATAGCGTCAGCGTAGGAGAAAGGGTAGACTAGGTAAGGGCTTGTAATTATGTAATGGCAGGAAGGAGGTGAAGGGAAAGTGAGCCCTAATCTACCCACCGCCCTGTCCCTGCCTACTTGCAACGACCCGCCCTAGGCGACGAGGTACAACTGGGCGGCGGTCCCTACGCTGGCTAAGTGCACTGGAAGACAAACAGGGAACACGCAAGGGAAGGGGCAGTAGCCACGGAACGCCACGAGGAAACGGGGCGGCGAACGAACAGTCAGGACCAGGACGAAGTGAGTACACCCGAGCGGGCACGGAGACAGGAGCAAGCCAGGGCAAGCAAAGCAGGTCAAGCAGAACTGCAGCAAGGCAGAAGCACGGCAGAAGCAGGCTGGAGCAAGCAGCAGTGGGGCCAGGAATCCAAAAGAATTACAAGCACTGAGGGAGAGCACAGGGCAGGTAATAAAGGGCAGGGGGCGGAGCTAACTCCGAGAGACCAGGCCGCGATAGGCTCTCCCACTCCTGAGCCTGCCACCCTGGTTGGTGGGAGATGGTGTCAGTCGAACAGGTCTGGCCTCAGGTGTGGATTGATTAATCCCAGGAGTATAGCTAGATGAAGTACCTGGCAGATCCCTAACAATTCTATACTACTATTCTACATTATTACTATGTTACTTACTATTCTATACTACTATTCTACGTTATTACTGTTACTTACTATTCTATACTACTATTCTCCATTATTACTGTTACTTACTATTCTATACTACTATTCTCCATTATTACTATGTTACTTACTATTCTATACTACTATTCTCCATTATTACTGTTACTTACTATTCTATACTACTATTCTCCATTATTACTGTTACTTACTATTCTATACTACTATTCTCCATTATTACTATGTTACTTACTATTCTATACTACTTTACTCCATTATTACGATGTTACTTACTATTCTATACTACTATTCTACATTATTACTATGTTACTTACTATTCTATACTACTATTCTCCATTATTACTGTTACTTACTATTCTATACTACTATTCTCCATTATTACTATGTTACTTACTATTCTATACTACTATTCTCCATTATTACTATGTTACTTACTATTCTATACTACTATTCTCCATTATTACTGTTACTTACTATTCTATACTACTATTCTCCATTATTACTATGTTACTTACTATTCTATAATACTATTCTCCATTATTACTATGTTACTTACTATTCTACACTACTATTCTCCATTATTACTATGTTACTTACTATTCTACACTACTATTCTACATTATTACTGTTACTTACTATTCTATACTACTATTCTACATTATTACTGTTACTTACTATTCTACACTACTATTCTCCATTATTACTATGTTACTTACTATTCTATAACACTATTCTCCATTATTACTATGTTAATTACTATTCTATAATACTATTCTACATTATTACTATGTTACTTACTATTCTATACTACTATTCTCCATTATTACTGTTACTTACTATTCTATACTACTATTCTCCATTATTACTGTTACTTACTATTCTATAACACTATTCTCCATTATTACTATGTTACTTACTATTCTATACTACTATTCTCCATTATTACTATGTTACTTACTATTCTATACTACTATACTCCATTATTACTATGTTACTTACTATTCTACACTACTATTCTCCATTATTACTATGTTACTTACTATTCTACACTACTATTCTACATTATTACTATGTTACTTACTATTCTATTCTACAATTCTACATTATTACTATGTTACTTACTATTCTACACTACTATTCTCCATTATTACTATGTTACTTACTATTCTATACTACTATTCTCCATTATTACTATGTTACTTACTATTTTATACTACTATTCTCCATTATTACTGTTACGTACTATTCTATACTACTATTCTCCATTATTACTGTTACTTACTATTCTATACTACTATTCTCCATTATTACTGTTACTTACTATTCTATACTACTATTCTCCATTATTACTATGTTACTTACTATTCTATACTACTATTCTCCATTATTACTGTTACTTACTATTCTATACTACTATTCTCCATTATTACTATGTTACTTACTATTCTATACTACTATTCTCCATTATTACTATGTTACTTACTATTCTATACTACTTTTCTCCATTATTACTATGTTACTTACTATTCTATACTACTATTCTGCACTATTAGGGCGGGTTCACACATAGCGGAATTTCACTTAAATTCCGCTGCGGACACTCCGCAGCGTTAATCCGCAGCGGAGCCGTTTCTCCATTGACTTTCACTTTAATTTAGCAGTGTTCGTTTACACGATGCGTACAATTCCGCTGCGGAGCATAGGCTGCGGAGCGGAATTTGGTGTCCGCAGCATGCTCTGTCTGTTGCGGAGCAGTGGCGGACTGGTTGCGGACTCATGGCGGAATTTCTCCATTGACTTCAATGGAGAGTCAAAATTCCGCAATGAAGTCCGCAGATCTTATGTGTGCTGCGGAGCGTATTGTTTTTACTACCATGACATTTCTTCATTCTGGCTGGACCTATGTATTTCTAGGTCTACAGCCAGACTGAGGAAGTCAATGGGGCTCCCGTAATGACGGGAGCGTTGCTAGGAGACGTCTGTAAATAGTCACTGTCCAGGGTGCTGAAAGAGTTACGCGATCGGCAGTAACTGTTTCTGCACCCGGGACAGTGACTACCGATCTCAATATACATGTATCTGTAAAAAAAAATATAAGTTCATACTTACCGAGAACTCCCTGCGTCTGTCTCCAGTCCGGCCTCCCAGGATGACGTTTCAGTGTAAGTGACAGCTGCAGCCAATCACAGGCCAAGCACAGGCTGCAGCGGTCACATGGACTGGAGCGTCATCCAGGGAGGTCGGGCCGGATGCCGAAAGAGGGACGCGTCACCAAGACAACGGGCGGTAAGTATGAATTTCTTTGACTTTCACTAGGGAAAGTGCTGTCCCTTCTCTCTATCCTGCACTGAATAGGGAGAAGAGAAGCACTTTTCCTGCAGTCCGCAGCGGCCAGTCCGCATCAATTTCGCACAGATTTTGTGCAGATCCGCTGCAGAATCTGCAACGCAGATTCTGTGCGGCATTGATGCGGACAGTTGCGGAGGAATTCCGCCATGTGTGGTCATGCCCTTACTATGATACTTACTATTCTATAATACTATTCTCCATTATACTGTTACTTACTATTCTATACTACTATTCTACATTTATTGCTATGTTACTTACTATTCTATACTACTATTCTCCATTATTACTATGTTACTTACTATTCTTTACTACTATTCTCCATTATTACTGTTACTTACTATTCTATACTACTATTCTCCATTATTACTATGTTACTTACTATCTATACTACTATTCTACATTATTACTATGTTACTTACTATTCTATACTACTATTCTCCATTATTACTGTTACTTACTATTCTATACTACTATTCTCCATTATTACTGTTACTTACTATTCTATAACACTATTCTCCATTATTACTATGTTACTTACTATTCTATACTACTATTCTCCATTATTACTATGTTACTTACTATTCTATACTACTATACTCCATTATTACTATGTTACTTACTATTCTACACTACTATTCTCCATTATTACTATGTTACTTACTATTCTACACTACTATTCTACATTATTACTATGTTACTTACTATTCTATACTACTATTCTACATTATTACTATGTTACTTACTATTCTACACTACTATTCTCCATTATTACTATGTTACTTACTATTCTATACTACTATTCTCCATTATTACTATGTTACTTACTATTTTATACTACTATTCTCCATTATTACTGTTACTTACTATTCTATACTACTATTCTCCATTATTACTGTTACTTACTATTCTATACTACTATTCGCCATTATTACTATGTTACTTACTATTCTATACTACTTTTCTCCATTATTACTATGTTACTTACTATTCTATACTACTATTCTACATTATTACTATGTTACTTACTATTCTATACTACAATTCTCCATTATTACTATGTTACTTACTATTCTATACTACTATTCTCCATTATTACTATGTTACTTACTATTCTATACTACTATTCTACATTATTACTGTTACTTACTATTCTATACCACTATTCTCCATTATTACTATGTTACTTACTATTCTATAATACTATTCTCCATTATTACTATGTTACTTACTATTCTACACTACTATTCTCCATTATTACTATGTTACTTACTATTCTACACTACTATTCTACATTATTACTGTTACTTACTATTCTATACTACTATTCTACATTATTACTGTTACTTACTATTCTACACTACTATTCTCCATTATTACTATGTTACTTACTATTCTATAACACTATTCTCCATTATTACTATGTTAATTACTATTCTATAATACTATTCTACATTATTACTATGTTACTTACTATTCTATACTACTATTCTCCATTATTACTGTTACTTACTATTCTATACTACTATTTCTCCATTATTACTATGTTACTTACTATTCTATACTCCTATTCTCCATTATTACTGTTACTTACTATTCTATAACACTATTCTCCATTATTACTATGTTACTTACTATTCTATACTACTATTCTCCATTATTACTATGTACTTACTATTCTATACTACTATACTCCATTATTACTATGTTACTTACTATTCTACACTACTATTCTCCATTATTACTATGATACTTACTATTCTACACTACTATTCTACATTATTACTATGTTACTTACTATTCTATTCTACTATTCTACATTATTACTATGTTACTTACTATTCTATTCTACTATTCTACATTATTACTATGTTACTTACTATTCTACACTACTATTCCCCATTATTACTATATTACTTACTATTCTATACTACTATTCTCCATTATTACTATGTTACTTACTATTTTATACTACTATTCTCCATTATTACTGTTACTTACTATTCTATACTACTATTCTCCATTATTACTGTTACTTACTATTCTATACTACTATTCTCCATTATTACTGTTACTTACTATTCTATACTACTATTCTCCATTATTACTATGTTACTTACTATTCTATACTACTATTCTCCATTATTACTGTTACTTACTATTCTATACTACTATTCTCCATTATTACTATGTTACTTACTATTCTATACTACTATTCTCCATTATTACTATGTTACTTACTATTCTATACTACTTTTCTCCATTATTACTATGTTACTTACTATTCTATATTACTATTCTACATTATTACTATGTTACTTACTATTCTATACTACTATTCTACATTATTACTATGTTACTTACTATTCTATACTACTATTCTCCATTATTACTGTTACTTACTATTCTATACTACTATTCTCCATTATTACTTTGTTACTTACTATTCTATACTACTATTCTCCATAATTACTATGTTACTTACTATTCTATACTACTAACTGCACTATTACTATGTTACTTATTATTCTATACTACTATTCTACATTATACTATGTTACTTACTATTCTATACTACTATTCTCCATTATTACTATGTTACTTACTATTCTATACTACTATTCTCCATTATTACTGTTACTTACTATTCTATACTACTATTCTCCATTATTACTATGTTACTTACTATTCTATACTACTAATCTCCATTATTACTATGTTACTTACTATTCTATACTACTATTCTACATTATTACTATGTTACTTACTATTCTATACTACTATTCTCCATTATTACTATGTTACTTACTATTCTATACTACTATTCTCCATTATTACTGTTACTTACTATTCTATACTACTATTCTCCATTATTACTATGTTACTTACTATTCTATACTACTATTCTCCATAATTACTATGTTACTTACTATTCTATACTACTAAACTGCACTATTACTATGTTACTTATTATTCTATACTACTATTCTACATTATTACTATGTTACTTACTATTCTATACTACTATTCTCCATTATTACTATGTTACTTACTATTCTATACTACTATTCTCCATTATTACTATGTTACTTACTATTCTATTACTACTTTTCTCCATTATTACTATGTTACTTACTATTCTATACTACTATTCTACATTATTACTATGTTACTTACTATTCTATACTACTATTCTCCATTATTACTGTTACTTACTATTCTATACTACTATTCTACATTATTACTATGTTACTTACTATTCTACACTACTATTCTCCATTATTACTATGTTACTTACTATTCTATACTACTATTCTCCATTATTACTATGTTACTTACTATTTTATACTACTATTCTCCATTATTACTGTTACTTACTATCTATACTACTATTCTCCATTATTACTGTTACTTACTATTCTATACTACTATTCGCCATTATTACTATGTTACTTACTATTCTATACTACTTTTCTCCATTATTACTATGTTACTTACTATTCTATACTACTATTCTACATTATTACTATGTTACTTACTATTCTATACTACAATTCTCCATTATTACTATGTTACTTACTATTCTATACTACTATTCTCCATTATTACTATGTTACTTACTATTCTATTACTACTATTCTACATTATTACTGTTACTTACTATTCTATACCACTATTCTCCATTATTACTATGTTACTTACTATTCTATAATACTATTCTCCATTATTACTATGTTACTTACTATTCTACACTACTATTCTCCATTATTACTATGTTACTTACTATTCTACACTACTATTCTACATTATTACTGTTACTTACTATTCTATACTACTATTCTACATTATTACTGTTACTTACTATTCTACACTACTATTCTCCATTATTACTATGTTACTTACTATTCTATAACACTATTCTCCATTATTACTATGTTAATTACTATTCTATAATACTATTCTACATTATTACTATGTTACTTACTATTCTATACTACTATTCTCCATTATTACTGTTACTTACTATTCTATACTACTATTCTCCATTATTACTATGTTACTTACTATTCTATACTCCTATTCTCCATTATTACTGTTACTTACTATTCTATAACACTATTCTCCATTATTACTATGTTACTTACTATTCTATACTACTATTCTCCATTATTACTATGTTACTTACTATTCTATACTACTATACTCCATTATTACTATGTTACTTACTATTCTACACTACTATTCTCCATTATTACTATGATACTTACTATTCTACACTACTATTCTACATTATTACTATGTTACTTACTATTCTATTCTACTATTCTACATTATTACTATGTTACTTACTATTCTATTCTACTATTCTACATTATTACTATGTTACTTACTATTCTACACTACTATTCCCATTATTACTATATTACTTACTATTCTATACTACTATTCTCCATTATTACTATGTTACTTACTATTTTATACTACTATTCTCCATTATTACTGTTACTTACTATTCTATACTACTATTCTCCATTATTACTGTTACTTACTATTCTATACTACTATTCTCCATTATTACTGTTACTTAATATTCTATACTACTATTCTCCATTATTACTATGTTACTTACTATTCTATACTACTATTCTCCATTATTACTGTTACTTACTATTCTATACTACTATTCTCCATTATTACTATGTTACTTACTATTCTATACTACTATTCTCCATTATTACTATGTTACTTACTATTCTATACTACTTTTCTCCATTATTACTATGTTACTTACTATTCTATATTACTATTCTACATTATTACTATGTTACTTACTATTCTATACTACTATTCTACATTATTACTATGTTACTTACTATTCTATACTACTATTCTCGCATTATTACTGTTACTTACTATTCTATACTACTATTCTCCATTATTACTATGTTACTTACTATTCTATACTACTATTCTCCATAATTACTATGTTACTTACTATTCTATACTACTAAACTGCACTATTACTATGTTACTTATTATTCTATACTACTATTCTACATTATTACTATGTTACTTACTATTCTATACTACTATTCTCCATTATTACTGTTACTTACTATTCTATACTACTATTCTCCATTATTACTATGTTACTTACTATTCTATACTACTATTCTCCATTATTACTATGTTACTTACTATTCTATACTACTAAACTGCACTATTACTATGTTACTTACTATTCTATACTACTATTCTCCATTATTACTATGTTACTTACTATTCTATACTACTATTCTCCATTATTACTGTTACTTACTATTCTATACTACTATTCTCCATTATTACTATGTTACTTACTATTCTATACTACTAATCTCCATTATTACTATGTTACTTACTATTCTATACTACTATTCTACATTATTACTATGTTACTTACTATTCTATACTACTATTCTCCATTATTACTGTTACTTACTATTCTATACTACTATTCTCCATTATTACTATGTTACTTACTATTCTATACTACTATTCTCCATAATTACTATGTTACTTACTATTCTATACTACTTTTCTCCATTATTACTATGTTACTTACTATTCTATACTACTATTCTACATTATTACTATGTTACTTACTATTCTATACTACTATTCTCCATTATTACTGTTACTTACTATTCTATACTACTATTCTCCATTATTACTATGTTACTTACTATTCTATACTACTATTCTCCATAATTACTATGTTACTTACTATTCTATACTACTAAACTGCACTATTACTATGTTACTTATTATTCTATACTACTATTCTACATTATTACTATGTTACTTACTATTCTATGCTACTATTCTCCATTATTACTATGTTACTTACTATTCTATACTACTATTCTCCATTATTACTGTTACTTACTATTCTATACTACTATTCTCCATTATTACTATGTTACTTACTATTCTATACTACTAATCTCCATTATTACTATGTTACTTACTATTCTATACTACTATTCTACATTATTACTATGTTACTTACTATTCTATACTACTATTCTCCATTATTACTATGTTACTTACTATTCTATACTACTATTCTCCATTATTACTATGTTACTTACTATTCTATACTACTATTCTACATTATTACTATGTTACTTACTGTTCTATACTACTATTCTCCATTATTACTGTTACTTACTATTCTATAATACTATTCTCCATTATTACTATGTTACTTACTATTCTACAGTATACTACTATTCTCTATTATTACTATGTTACTTACTATTCTATACTACTATTCTACATTATTACTATGTTACTTACTATTCTATACTACTATACTGCACTATTACTATGATACTTACTATTCTATGCTTCTATACTGCACTATTACTATGATACTTACTATTCTATACTACTATACTGCACTATTACTATGATACTTACTATTCTATGCTACTATACTGCACTATTACTATGATACTTACTATTCCATACTACTATACTGCACTATTACTATGATACTTACTATTCTATGCTACTATACTGCACTATTACTATGATACTTACTATTCTATACTACTATACTGCGCTATTACTATGATACTTACTATTCTATGCTACTATACTGCGCTATTACTATGATACTTACTATTCTATACTACTATACTGCACTATTACTATGATACATACTATTCTATACTACTATTCTCCATTATTACTGTTACTTACTATTCTATACTACTATTCTCCATTATTACTATGTTACTTACTATTCTACACTACTATTCTACATTATTACTATGTTACTTACTATTCTATACTACTATTCTCCATTATTACTATGTTACTTACTATTCTATACTACTATTCTACATTATTACTATGTTACTTACTATTCTATACTACTAGTCTACGTTATTACTATGTTACTTACTATTCTATACTACTATTCTCCATTATTACTGTTACTTACTATTCTATACTACTATTCTACATTATTACTATGTTACTTACTATTCTATACTACTATTCTCCATTATTACTGTTACTTACTATTCTATACTACTATTCTCCATTATTACTATGTTACTTACTATTCTATACTACTATTCTCCATTATTACTGTTACTTACTATTCTATACTACTATTCTCCATTATTACTGTTACTTACTATTCTATACTACTATTCTCCATTATTACTATGTTACTTACTATTCTATACTACTATTCTCCATTATTACTGTTACTTACTATTCTATACTACTATTCTCCATTATTACTATGTTACTTACTATTCTATACTACTATTCTCCATTATTACTGTTACTTACTATTCTATACTACTATTCTCCATTATTACTATGTTACTTACTATTCTACACTAATATTCTACATTATTACTGTTACTTACTATTCTACACTACTATTCTACATTATTACTGTTACTTACTATTCTATACTACTATTCTCCATTATTACTGTTACTTACTATTCTACACTACTATTCTACATTATTACTTTTACTTACAATTCTACACTACTATTCTACATTATTACTGTTACTTACTATTCTACACTACTATTCTCCATTATTACTATGTTACTTACTATTCTACACTACTATTCTACATTATTACTGTTACTTACTATTCTACACTACTATTCTACATTATTACTGTTACTTACTATTCTATACTACTATTCTCCATTATTACTGTTACTTACTATTCTACACTACTATTCTCCATTATTACTATGTTATTTACTATTCTATAATACTATTCTCCATTATTACTATGTTACTTACTATTCTATAATACTATTCTCCATTATTACTATGTTACTTACTATTCTATACTACTATTCTCCATTATTACTATGTTACTTACTATTCTATACTACTATTCTCCATTATTACTATGTTATTTACTATTCTATACTACTATTCTACATTATTACTGTTACTTACTATTCTATACTACTATTCTCCATTATTACTGTTACTTACTATTCTACACTACTATTCTCCATTATTACTATGTTATTTACTATTCTATAATACTATTCTCCATTATTACTATGTTACTTACTATTCTATAATACTATTCTCCATTATTACTATGTTACTTACTATTCTATACTACTATTCTCCATTATTACTATGTTACTTACTATTCTATACTACTATTCTCCATTATTACTGTTACTTACTATTCTATACTACTATTCTCCATTATTACTGTTACTTACTATTCTATACTACTATTCTCCATTATTACTATGTTACTTACTATTCTATACTACTTTACTCCATTATTACGATGTTACTTACTATTCTATACTACTATTCTACATTATTACTATGTTACTTACTATTCTATACTACTATTCTCCATTATTACTGTTACTTACTATTCTATACTACTATTCTCCATTATTACTATGTTACTTACTATTCTATACTACTATTCTCCATTATTACTATGTTACTTACTATTCTATACTACTATTCTCCATTATTACTGTTACTTACTATTCTATACTACTATTCTCCATTATTACTATGTTACTTACTATTCTATAATACTATTCTCCATTATTACTATGTTACTTACTATTCTACACTACTATTCTCCATTATTACTATGTTACTTACTATTCTACACTACTATTCTACATTATTACTGTTACTTACTATTCTATACTACTATTCTACATTATTACTGTTACTTACTATTCTACACTACTATTCTCCATTATTACTATGTTACTTACTATTCTATAACACTATTCTCCATTATTACTATGTTAATTACTATTCTTTAATACTATTCTACATTATTACTATGTTACTTACTATTCTATACTACTATTCTCCATTATTACTGTTACTTACTATTCTATACTACTATTCTCCATTATTACTGTTACTTACTATTCTATAACACTATTCTCCATTATTACTATGTTACTTACTATTCTATACTACTATTCTCCATTATTACTATGTTACTTACTATTCTATACTACTATACTCCATTATTACTATGTTACTTACTATTCTACACTACTATTCTCCATTATTACTATGTTACTTACTATTCTACACTACTATTCTACATTATTACTATGTTACTTACTATTCTATTCTACAATTCTACATTATTACTATGTTACTTACTATTCTACACTACTATTCTCCATTATTACTATGTTACTTACTATTCTATACTACTATTCTCCATTATTACTATGTTACTTACTATTTTATACTACTATTCTCCATTATTACTGTTACGTACTATTCTATACTACTATTCTCCATTATTACTGTTACTTACTA